>NC_056729.1:838782036-838879536 GCF_019279795.1 Protopterus annectens | reverse complement strand
GCTTACTGCTAGCAAGTGTAATACTGATGGGGATTGTCTTTGGCACTGCAGTAGTGAGGGCTTGTCCCTGTCCTCAGCATTAGTGGGCAATGGCCACCAGGTCTTACTTCAACATGCATACATACTGACCACTCTCACACATTATGAAACGCACACCATCCTAACACACACAGACCTGCATATTCTATGAATGCTACAACCTATCCTGCTACCATGGCCACCTCTGGGCATCTGTGCTCCACTAGTATTATACCTACTCGTACATGTTACTACATTTCTACACAGGATTGGGGGGTCATACCTGAGTGTCACTACATTTCTACACTGGACTGGTGGAAGGGGCAGACCTGTCTGTTTCCACATGTCTACATAAGCATGGGGGCACACCTGACTGTTACTACATTTCTACATAGGATTGTGGGGGACACACCTGACTGTTTATACATTTCTACACCAGATTGGGGGGGCACAGCTGACTGTTATTACATTTCTACACTGGATTGGGGGTAGGAGCACACCTGACTGTTTCTACATGGCTACATGGGAGTTGGGGGGGGGCACACCTGACTGTTACTACATTTCTACATAGGGTTGTGTGGGGACACACCTAACTGTTTTTTTCATTTCTACACAGGATTGGGGGGGCACACCTGACTGTTACTACATTTCTACATAGGATTAGGGGGGGGCTGACTGTTTCTACATGTCTACATGGGAGTGGGGGGCACACCTGACTGTTACTACATGTCTACATAGGGTTGTGGGAGGACACATCTGACTGTTTTTACATTTCTACACAGGATTTGGGGGGAACACCTGATTGTTTCTACATTTCTACACATGATTGGGGAGACACACTTTACTGTTTCTACATGTCTACATAGGATGGAGGGGGCACACAAGGCACTTGCATACATTTGCTATGACTGTACAGGTATGTCAGGTACTCCATTTCATTCTGTATTCTAACCTATCATACTGAGTAGAGGCATATCAGTGTACTACAGGTCTTAGCTTTGGTTGCTCTACATATTAGTGTCTGACTTCCTACCCTTCAGAACTAACATTCCACTGCCTGACCTGCTGTAGTCTATCTGTGTAGGCCTGGGGGAAGGTTACCCGCAGGCATCATTCAGAGGCCATAGCACAGGCTCTGCTTGGGATTGTCTACACCTGTTCTGCTGGCTGAGACTGTTGTTGGGTATGTGAACCTCCCTGACTGGCATGTGTGAGTCATATGGACACACATATTGCCCAGCACTTTTCCTGTAGTGGGTTTTGTCACCCTGTGTAGTACTGGCTACTATGGTGACTCCAGTATGTGTTACAGATGTCATGGTGCCTCTATGGGTGTCTACTATCTGCTGCCATAACATTCAGCCGCCCATTTCCCTTGCACGCTCACATCCATACAATATATACAGGTAACGATACAGTCTACTCCATTTGGCAATTGGCAGGTTGATTGACTTACTTTGTGGGTGTGCCAAGACTGAGGATGGTGCTGGAGGGCTGCCTATGTCAGATGCACATAGTACACTCCCTATACATGGCTGAGCACAGGTAGTGTCATGTTTGGCATCCCTTTTACTGTATGTGCGAGTCAGTGAGAGGTGTCATTCCCTTGGTCCTTACTGTGTCAGTGTATGTGCTATGCATTGCCCCTCTGTCAAGGCCAGGGCATACTGGGCATGCCTCCATCTGCCTACTGGGGCAGGCTCAGGTTGTTCCTCCTCTGAGTCACTCTGTGCCTGTGCAGGCTTTGGCATTGGTGGGGTCTGTGTGTCCCTGCCTTGTTCTGTTCCTGCTGCAGCTGTTTTGACAGGGTCATATTGTGTTACATGGGACATACCATAACAATTTGAGTACATGTAGCTGGTGAATACTGCAAGGCTCCACTGGATGTGTCCAGACACCGGAACCGTGACTTCAGCATTCCAAACACACGCTCTATTATAAGTCTGGCCTGTGTGTTTGCCTCATTATGGCATTCTTGTTCAGGTGTGTGTGCATTCCTGATGGGTGCCATCAGCCAAGGCTCCAGTTTGTAACCAGCATCCCCCACTAAGTGACCATAGGGGATGGCACCACTGGCAAATCTCTGGTACAGCTGCATCAGATGCCAAATGTGAGAATCGTGATAGCTTCCAGGGTGGCCAGCACAAACATTCATTATAATGCCCTGTGCATTGCACACGACCTGGCAGTTGATGAAGGGGAGGCCCCTGTGGTTGATGTAGGCCCTAACCTGATCACCGGATGGTGCTTTGATGCATATTTGCGTGCAATCTATAACATCCACTACCTCAGGGTATTCTGCTATTTGGTGGAAGTGATGCATATTGCTTGCCAACACCTATTGGGTGCTGAGGAAATATACGTGCTCACTGGCATGTGCTGACATGGCATCCAGGTACTGGTGGAATACTCTGGATGCTGATGCCTGTGAGATCCACATGATATCCCCAGTTGAGTTTGGGGCGGTACCTTTGGCTAGTATCCCTAGGCCTACACATACCTTGGTATCAACTGGGATGTGTAC
Source organism: Protopterus annectens (assembly GCF_019279795.1). Classification (NCBI taxonomy): domain Eukaryota; kingdom Metazoa; phylum Chordata; order Ceratodontiformes; family Protopteridae; genus Protopterus; species Protopterus annectens. The sequence continues at coordinate 838,876,994 of NC_056729.1, read as the reverse complement.
CCCTTGATCAGTTTGATGTGTCAGGCGTGGCCGGCACAGCTCAACAATTTGCTGTAGGAGGTTCATGTCCACCCTATAGTACTCTATCTCCAGCTCATGGTAGGGTACCCTGGATCTGTACACTCTTCACCATCTCCTTACTGTGGGTTGATCGGCAGCATTCACAACCTCACCACCCTCAGCCTCTTGCACATGTTGTTCTATGTTGCCTGCTGCAGCACCTATCATTTTGTAGTTTCCTTTGTTAAAAGTTCCCCATTTGTATACAACGGTGGTGTAGAGTATGGGAAAGACAGAGAGGAAGGTTTTTGCATAGTTTATAGTAGTGTTCTGGGCTTGGCTGGTCTGCTGCCTGTGTAATTGGCTGATTCTGATACATTTCACCTGCCAGCTTTACTAGTTCTCCTTGATTACCTTCCTACTGCTGTTTTCCCTTCCCATTACCTTCCTGTTTAAGCCCAGGGGTGCACCACGCAAACAGAGTGCTCAAATGTGGACAGAGCTGCTATTTCCTGGTTTAACTTTTTTTTTCCCTTTAAAACCAAGTGCACGGTGCACACACCTGCTTAGGCAAAGTAAAGAGTGCTAGGCAGATTCAGACACACCCTCTTGCTTAGCTGTGCTTAGCTTGGAGCAAACCTGAACCACAGGGCTCCAATCCACTTACAGTGTGCCTGACTCACCCCTATGATGGCAGCTAACTCCTAGGCTTGCTCCAAGCTATTGCTGCTCTTACACTGCTGGGAGCTGACTAGCATGTTGGGGAAAACTGGGATTCACTATCATTCTCCTCATTTGCATAGGATTGCCTGCTAATGCATAGCTACATGTCTCACACTGAGCCTCCCCCCTTAGCAACCATTACTCACTGGCCATGTTGTCTTCTACCTGCCATTGACTTTAATGGCAGAATAATGATTTTAGTTAGAATGCTTATTTTATGTTTATTTTCTTATTTTCCCCCTGATCCCATTTGCACGCCACTGCCCTATGCTTAAACATCCGAGATCAGCTAAAAAAATAAAAGCTGATTTTTTTATTTTTTAAGCTGTTTACAATGCCAATGGCCTTATACTTGGCCATAAGCATGCTTCCTGACTGATATGCAGTTATTATTTGGAGCTGTCATGGCTCCATTTTGGATTTTGCAGCAATGTACTCGGTTACTAACCGAGTACATTTCTGCAGATTATACTAGTCCTGCATGGCCAGTTTCAAGATTCCTGGATCACAAATTCACCTCATTTTCATGGGTTTCTCCTGTAAATGGGGTGATTTGCATACAGGGGCTTAGTACGTGCAGGACTAGTGCAGGAGCGCTCGTGCACACCCCTGCAGGCTATTCCCGGATCTCACGGCAGACATATTGCCTGCTAGAGCTCCTGCACTAATCCTGCACGCTGTGCAAGGCTTGCTGAATCTGGGGGACTATTAATGTATTAGCTTTTGAATGTGTTTTGATTGTTGTGGATAAAATATGTAGATATTTGGGAGAAGTGACCAAGGTATTCATTTTTAGTTTTTCTAAAGCTAAACTACTTTTATATGTTAGAATTTTGTTGTATTTATTATTTAATACTTCTACTTTCTTTTTAATCTCCAAGTGATTTTGATTTTTCTTAGCGTTTACTGACAAATGTTTGAATTGTTGATCTAATAATTCAGAATCCCATTCTCTGATTTTTTTTATACTATGTTAGGGTTTTACCATATATGTAAGCATTTAGTGAGTCCCATATCATTATTTCATTTATCTCTGTGGTGTAATTAATATCTAAGAAGAACTGTAATTCAGATAATAACCAGGGTTCGAACTATTTAATTTTAGTTATATATGCTGGAATTCTGGAGTTAAAGATTAATGGTTTGTACCCATTTTGAAGTTTTAGTATCAATGAATTGTGGTCTGAAAAGGGGCAGGAAGTGATTAAAATTAATGATTTTAGAGTATCACGGGCAGCAAATATTTTATCCATTTTAGTTTGGGTACCAAATCTGTGATCTTAATGGGAAAATAACAAAGATTTATCTTTTTTAAATTTGAAAGTATCTACAAGATGGAATGATTCTACCCAGTTGTTTAAAGCTTTTGATACAGCAGATGTATGTAGCAGTCTTTTATTTGCAGTTTCAGAAATATCAAATATACAGATAAAATACCCTCCTAATATTAAGTTGCCTTTATAATTATTGGAAATGAAATCCAAGTGTTTTTTAACAGTTCCTGTTCCAATGCCTGGGAACTAGTATAGACCGGCTAAGGTCCATATTCTGTTATTATATTTAACTATTACTAATGCCATAAGGCCTTCTTTATCTTCATACTTATAAATGATGTCTGGGTTAATCACATTTGTTTTCCATAAAATTGTTACCCATTTTGTCTTTGTCTTATAAGTGGATTGCACCACTATAATATATTCCTTAGGATTCCATGTGTAATTGTCATTTGTTTTGAAATGAGTTTCTTGAAGGAAGACAATTTGTGCTTTGTTCAATTTTAAATATTTCAGTAGATTTCATCCCTTGCTAGGATTGTTTAAGCCACTGGTATTTAAATATAATAAAATTAAATCCATTTTAGGTTATTTAGACTATGTATTTTTTATTGTGACTATTAAACATTTTCTCCTGATAACTATAAAGCATACGTTTGAGCTTTTCAAGGAAATGATCAGTTTTATACTTTGAGTGTTTACCAATAAAGCAATTTTTTTGGTCAGGCATACTAAAAATGTTTTTGTGGAATAACAAATTTACATTAATAAATGTTAACAAAACTAAGATTCGCGCTAGACATGGAATGAAAATCATTCCTAATCTGATGGATAAACAAAAGTCTATCAGATTATCACTCATACCTTGACAATCCAGGACATCTGAGATACATAAATTGAATTATCATAATGTGAATATTTGTAAGAGGAATAAGCAATATTTATATTATTTTGAAAAGATATAGTACTATTGTAGATTAGACGGAATTCTAATATAATATAAATGTCTACTTTTTGTATAAGCAATTAATATTTGCATGAAAAATAGATGACAAGCAATTCAATCATAGTAAAATAGGATGTATCATATATAAAACCTAAGTAAAAGATTATATCACACAGTTATTTAACATATTCAACCTTATTGATGAAGTCTTTCAAAATGTATTACTTAATATAAATAGATGGTAATAATATTTATACCTAATGTTTATAATACAATGCATTTTACTGTATATATCAGAAGTTATATGTCATTGTTTGCCAGCATTTAAGTAATCACTTTGTTTGTTGATAACTTACTTAAAGCATCAAGTTTGTTTCATGTGAACATTGATTAAAGTTAGTGCATTTTAATTATCAGTGCATCCCTCTTCCCTCATTTCCTACACATAAGGATTTTCTTATCTGTCATTTCTTATTATAAAATGAGTGAAATTATAGGGCAAAAACAACAAATACATTTATTGTGATTAATGATTACAAGTTCCCTTTCCATATACATAAATTGCCACTTTATTGGATATAATGAAAGTTTTTAGATTTAAATGGCAACATTTTATTTTGTATAATCAGCAAAGATTAAACTGAGTGATTATTGTCAATTTAATACTATTTGTTCAGAATGTGATTGCTACATTCTGGAACATTCCTAGTTCAGGCTTCTGTTGTTTCCCTTGAACAACTTTGTCAGTTTAATGTCACATATAAAACATTAGTTACCTTGGTAACAGCTTAAGTATTATGTATCATCAAGATGGGTTACAAAACCACAATTCACGTTAAAGTAATTGTATGACTTGTTATGCACATTTACTTATATGAGAAAATCATCATGCTTCCCCTTGATGTTCAATATAGTGTATGTCATTTATGACAAGTTAAAACAGTAGTGCTATTATACACAAGCCCATGCTATTAAACTGAATGTCTATTGTCAATTTAATACTATTTGTTCAGAATATGATTGTTACATTCTGTGACATTTCAAGTTCAGGCTTCTATTGTTTCTCTTGAACAACTTTGTCAGTTTGATGTCATGTATAAACATTAGTTACCTTGGTAACCACTTACATATTATATATGGTCAAGTTGGGTTACAAAAACTACAATTCAAGTTAAAGGAATTACATGACGTGTTATGCATTTACTAATATAAGAAAATCATCATTCTTCCCTTGAAGTTCAATGTAGTGTATGTCATTTATGGCAAGTTAAGACAGTAGTGTTATTATACACAAGTCCATGTTATTAAATCCTGTCATTAATATCTAAATTCAGCAGACTACTTCATTTTATATGAAGATTATATATTTTATGTCTAGATTTACTAAAATCATACATTACCTAGATATTGTGTGTTTCTTTTTTAGCTGTTGCTTAGTTATTTGAGAGGCCACAAGATGTAATGCTTATTCTTATTATTAGCTCCGTCCAAGCATTTTTATACTGTCCATAGACTTTAAATTATGAGACCCTTCTAGTTTCTTATTTATTATAAGTATATTTCCATCCTTACATACACACATATCAGTACTTCAAGCACGGGCAACAATACCCATCCAATTTTGCCAGAACACCATTCATTAGTTCATGTGGTGTATTTCCAGGCTGTTCTTAAAATATCCAAACCAATACTTGTCTTGTTCCATTTTACCAGTCTGTTCCATGCAGTGGCCACTCTGACAGTGAATCACTGGACACACCATCCATTCCTGCAGATATTTCCATGAAGAAAATCTGATGACTCTCTAGCACTTCCTGGCAAACCCAAACACCCCAAGAATCAGCTATCCCCATATGCCCAACACGTCCAAGCAAGATCACCTCCCATACCCCAGTAAAGGGGTCTACAAAAGACCAAGTGCTCTTAGTCTTTCACAATTAGTCAAACTTTCACTCTTATGTAAGTCCTTAATGTGTTTGGACCAAAATACATTTTAAATATAAAATTGAGCTTATTATTAATTTATTTGTTTTTATCAAGAATCAACTTAATGAGCTAAATGACCATCAATACATGTAGATGTGGTTTAAAACAGCCCTTTTATTTTATATATATATATATATATATATATATATATATCTATATATATATATATATATATATATATATATATATATATATATATATATATAATATATATATATATATATATATATATATATATATATATATATATATATATATATATATATATATATATATATATATAAATATATATATATATATATATATATATATATATTTTTTTTTTTTTAAACAAAAACATTGCTGAGAATCATCTCGGAGGCTCCTCAGAGCCATTAAGCATTATCATCACTTTGTCTCTGTTACCATAACAACCTGGGACCATCTGTTTCTGCTAGTGTGTCTATGTACTGCATATCAGAGGCTCGCGAAGCACCTGAAGCAAAGCTTCACTTCACTGCAACTTCAAGCCTAAATTCCTTACCTTTCAGCGAGGCAGCAGGCAGGAAAAGAACGGAGAGCAAACATAAAAAGAAAAAAAAAAACATCCCAACAAGCCACTACAACAAGAGATAACATATTCTTCCAACCTTCCCACCTCTCACTCAGCAGATGTATAAACAAAGGATTCTCTACCAAAATATCCCCAATCACAGTTTTATCCACCCCTTTCCCGTGGATCCAGTCTAAAACAACAAATGTCTCTTCTTAATACACAAGCATCAGTAAACCTTGATCACAAGCCACAACCCACAGCTTCCTGGAGATGAAAACGGCAACATACAACAGCTGCCAGACACAGCTGCATCCACACACACCATGTCAAGATTGATCAAACAGCACTCGTAGCTGTGATACCTGCCATAATTGATATTAACTATATTTAGACAGAATAATGATATTTGTACTAAGAGCTTGCTACTTTTATTCAACCAGGAGATACATGACATTTCTAAATCATACTTTAACTGAAGAAGGCATTATTCTCCATGCCAGCATTTTTTTTTCAAAACACTCTACTGTTACTGCTATTATATATGATGTTAATTTGATAATTTAAGTCTGAACTCTGATGAATGGTACCTTGTTGAATTAGTTAATTAATTACTTAAATTATTATAAGTAAAAACAAAGAAAAATGAACAACATAAGTATTCATTGAGTTCAAGTAGGGTAATAGAAACTTCTATGTTTATATTATATGTTGCTTTGTTTGGCTTATATATAATGTAAATAGCAACCCATCTTGACCTTCCTTTGTTTGTGAAGAATTACTGGACTGCTTTGAACATTCTGAATAAATCATTGCTGTTCCTCAGTTATTTAAGAAACCCTCCTTTTTTTTAAAAAAAAAAAGATGACAAGTGATGTACCAAATCAGTTGATATGAAATATCAACTATATATCAACTATATCAACTATATATCAACTATATATCAGTTGAAATTTCAAGAATTCTGTACAAAGATTTAAATACTCAAAAAATTCCTTGAATACTTCCCTAGACCCTCTCCATAAAATACAAATGTCGTCTAGGAAACGCGTATAAAATGAAATATATTTCTGCCAAACAGTGTTGAAAATGAACTTGCGTTCCCAAAAATATAAAACACAATTAGCATAAATGCCCCCATGGCCACACCCTTTTTTTGCTGAAAATGATCACCATTGAAATACACAAAATTATTTTTTAAAACCATATCAGTGAAATCCACAATTAAATTAATCATATTTCCATCTAAGCCAGAATCAGAACTTAAAATTTCATGAAACCATTCCAGGCCTTTGGTGTGTGTAATACTAGGGAATAACCCTGGACTACATGAAAAGAGACATAGAGGAGCTCTCTGATTATGTAGCCCAGGCAGGTATGACCCTAACCCTGAGCAGTATCCTTCCTTCACCAAGAATGATGCCACAATATAGAGACAAGATGATCAGCTTTAACAATTGGCTTAATGTCTGATGTCGTTCAAAGGGGATCCAGTGTCTGTCTGCCTGGGATGACATGCTTGACAAGCCATGCTGCTTCGCAAGGGACGGCTTGCACCTGTCACCCCTGGGATTCCGGATATTGGCTAAGGCTCTTGCCACCCCCATAGTGCCTTTTTTAGGCAAGGCTCAAATTCTAAACCTACCACCCTAGAAAACAAAAATGGGAAGAAACTGAGGGTAATGCTGCTCAATGCCAGAAGTCTAAATCTCAAAATGCACGCACTCGAGGCCCTTCTCAGTATGGAGAACATCGATGTCTGTGCTGTAACTGAAACCTGGTTCAAGGCTGCTGAGAGCACCCCGGCACTATTAGGTTTTACCTCATATCATGCGTTCCGGCCCCAAAACCCGGACCACACCACAAAAGGAGGGGTGTATCCATATTCATAAAGGATACCCACACCTCCAGGTTGGTGGCAACGCATAAGCTCGGAAACCATCCAGGTGCAACTAACCATAGGCAAAACTGTTCTACAAATTGTAGCATGCTACAGGCCACCCTCTCAAACTCAGGAACCCCACACAGCCTTCCTGAAGACACTGGAGGGTATAAATGTATCTCCAAACACCATCATATTGGGTTACTTCAACTACACGAATATAGACTGGGAACATTACTCAAGCCCTAACTTTCTAGCCCAACGGTTCCTGGAGTTCATAAATTCAAATGCCATGGAACAGCTAGTCACTGTTCCCACGAGAGGAGAAAATATACTAGATCTCATTGTCACAAACATGGGGACAAAATGCTCCACACCGGAAGTATATCCCTCATTGGTGAGATCTGATCATAAACTAATCTCACTGGAAATCCACATCCCGCCCACCCCAAACAAAAAGACCATAGTGAAGAACTTCTCTAAAGCAAACTTCACACTACTCAAGACTGGTGTGGTATCCTTCAAGGCCCCTGAGCCAGAGGAAACCACAACCCAAGCTGCGGAAGCCCTTACAAATGCCTTCTATGAACACCTCCAGGACTGCATGGATCAGGCAATCCCAAATAAAACCAAGACTCTTTCCACAAAGGGCAAACGTCCAGTCTGGTGGACCCCAGCCATTAACAAACTTTACAATAAGAGGAGAAAGCTATTACATGATAGAACAAAATCCATAAAAGGGAAGTCACCCCTGATCATTATTAGTAAAAATTATGAGCACTCATAAAATCAACTAAGGCCAATTTTGAGAGAAAAATTGCCATGGATTCAAAGGACAATCATAAGGCCTTTTCAGCTATGTTAGGAACCTGGGTGGAAACTCCCAGATATGCTCAGAATTAGTCCAAAATGATACAAAAATCACTGAACCCACAGACATTGCCAACATACTGGCAGACAGGTTCAGTGCAAACTTCACCCCCCTCCCCTAAAGGAGAGATAACTATCCCAGCCGAGTGTAGCCTCCCGGACATCTCAAATGCGCAGGTGAAAGCTGCTCTCTCTAAAGCTAAAAACACAGCATCAATGGGACCGGATGGTGTCCCCGGCTGTGTGCTACACGAGCTAAATGAGGAATTAACCCCGCACATAAGGCAGCTCTTTAATCTCAGCCTTACCACAGGATACATGCCCAAGGAGTGGCGTACGGCAACTGTGGTCCCACTCCACAAAGGCAGCGCCTCTACGGACCCTGGTAATTACCGCCCCATAAGCTTAACAAGTCTAGTCTGCAAAGCTATGGAGAAGATCATAATGGAGCTCATAAACAAAGATATAGGGGACTTGCAGACATTGGACCCGACCCAGTTTGGCTTTGTCAAGGGAAGATCATGCCTTTTGAACTTGGTCGACTTCTTCGAAACAGTCACCAAGGCCATTGATGAGGGAAAGGCAGTCCATACAGCCTACCTTGACCTTGCAAAGGCTTTTGACACAATACCCCACTCGGGTATTGTAGAAAAACTTACCAGCTTAAATGTAAACCCATATGTCACAAGATGGGTTGCAAACTGGCTTAAGGACAGAACCCACAGGGTTAGAGTTGCTGGCGCTGTGTCAGACTCCAAGCCGGTCACAAGTGGTGTCCCACAGGGCTCGGTCCTTGGCCCCATATTGTTTGGCATCTACTTCTCAGAAGTACAGGCCAGCATGGGAGGACTTTGGCTGACAAAGTTTGCAGACGACTGCAAACTGGGCCATAGTGGAAAGTGCATCGGACACGGATATCCTTCAGAAGGGACTCACGGAAACAGATAGCTGGTGCCAGAGCCATGGCCTGAAGTTAAACGCCAAAAATGTATAGTCATACCCTTCGGGAAAAACAAGGTAACCCCAAGCTACCGTATAGGTGGCAATCCACTAAGCACAGAAGAGGTTATCAGGGACCTGGGGACCCAGGTTGACAGTGGCCTTTCTTTTGACACTCACATTGCTAAAGTGGTTAGAAAGACCTTCTACATTGCCCACCTGATCATGAAGGGATTCACATCCAGATCTAGTGAGGTCATTGTTCCCCTGTACTCTTCACTTATCAGACCAATGATCGAGTACAATGCCCCATTCGGGATGTATCTCACCCGACATTTGCAGCAATTGGAGAGACCCCAAAAGTTCCTCACCAAAAGGATAAAGGGACTCCAAAATCTGTCATATGCTGCCAGATTGAAGAAACTCCAGCTCTATTCAGTCGCATACCGCCTGCTCAGAGGTGACATGTGCCTGACATACAAGGCCATGTCCAACCCGGAATTAATGGACATGCTCCACCTCAAAAAATCCAAATCCACCAAAACCACTAGAGCAAGCGACTTAAACCTTAGCACGGATATAAATAGGACGTGCTGGAGGGATAGATTTATCACTCAGAAACTCCCTATGCTGTGGAATAAAATCCCGGTCCATGTGAGGCAGAGCACCTCGCTGACTCTGTTCAAGAGAAATCTAGACCTGTGGATGGGAGATCGTAGGTTTACCCCGGGAATCATCTCTGTGTCACTGCTGGACAGAGGCACAACAAACTAATGGGCACAGTATTTTTTCATATAAGGGGTGGCGTAAGCGACAAAAATTTGGGCTAGGCTTATAAATGCCTTAGGGCAGATAGCCTAGTATAAACCTATGAACCTATGAACCTATATATGGTAACAAAGCATGTCTCAACATCATATTTATCTGTGGGAATTCTTCTCAAAAAATCCCAAGAATCTTTAGTAATGTGCGGTACAGAGTTAATGAACTGCTTCATTTGTGTGTCTACAAATATAGCTAGTGGTTCAGTAATACTCCCGGCCCCTGCTACAATAGGTCTAAATTTGAGTGCCTCAATCCCTTTATGCACCTTTGGTATCCCAAATATAACAGGGAGCCTGGGATTCTCAACATACAAAAAAGTATATAATTTTTCATCAATACTTCCTTGAAGTAAATGGTCAGTTAAGTAATAGTTTATTTTCGAGTGGGCAATATTAATTTCATTACATGACACTACCATGTAGTGATCTGTATCCTGTAAGATGTTATGTATATAAATCTCGTACATTTCGTTGTACATCAAAACTACGCCGCCCCCTTTATCAGGTTTCATTACTCTAATTTTTTCATCTCTTAGTTTTTTCACTAGCATTTTTTCCTCTTCTGACCAGTTTTCGTGAATGGGGTTTTCATAATATTTAATTTGCCTCACTTCTCTCTCTACCATTTCTTCAAATACCTTTAAAGCAGGGTTAACGGGTGGGTTAAATATACTTCTTTTATGTAAATCCTTTTGCATAGAACACTTGCCTTTAAAATACAATTGTAAGTTCAATTGTCTTATAAACAACTTAATATCAATTAAAGTGTTCACCATAGATCCTGTCTTTGTGGGCACAAAGCGAAAACCTTTTGTAAATAATTTGAAATAAGTATCATCAACTATCAGATCCGTAAAATTGTATATTGTAAAATTGTTTTTCCTATAAACAATTGAACCACTAGTATTAGAACCAGTTACAAAACTATCCTCAAGATTGGGGGTGGGGGGGTGTGGGTATGGCAGAACATTCGTTCCAGTCTAATAAACTCGTGGCCTCCCTTGAAACCTCTCCCCCCCTGTAAGACTGAGGGTTCTTATATGAATATTTTCTCAGCTTTTCCGCTATTCTTTCGCTCCTCCTCACAGTTTCTAGTTCTAAAGGGAGCTCATTTTGTTCATCAGATGTCCTTTACTCGTACTATCAATCACACTTTTCTTGGTATCTCTAAAATTATTAAATACCGGATATGCCCTATCATTTTTGTAGTCATTTAAATCCCTATCTAATTTTTTATTTTCCGGAAAATAACTTTATCACAGTAATTATCAATTTCTTGGAATTCATAAATTCAAACGCCCTGGATCAACTAATCCATAGTCCCACCAGGGGCTCCAATATCCTCTTCCTGGTCATTACCAACATGGGAAATCGATGCTCCATACCTATGGTTACCCCCTCGTTAGTCACGTCTGACTATAAGCTAATCACCCTTAACATCCACATCCCACCCCCACCCCCCAGTAAGGAAGCCTCCATAAAAAACTTCTCCAAAGCCAACTTCATGCTACTCAAGTCAGAAGTGACAAACTTCATGACACCCATGCAGACGGGAGCTGAAAGTTCAACTGCTGAATCCAACACTAAGGCACTGTACGAGCACATCCACTCATGCATAAATCGTGCCATCCCAAATACAACCAAGATGCTCTCATATAAAAAAAAAGATGCCAATCTGGTGGTCCCCTGCCATAAACAAACTTTACAACAAAAGGAAGAAACTGTTGCAAAAAAGAGGAAAATCCCAGGATGCAAAAAACTTCCTTACCAGCCTCAGTAAGAAACTGAGATCCCTTATAAAATCCTCCAAAGCTAGTTATGAAAATAAAATTGCCAAAGATTCCAAAGACAACAACAAGGCATTCTATAACTATGTCAAGAATCTAAGTGGCAATGCTCAGATCTGCTCTGAGCTAAAACAGAATGGCATTAAATGTACTGATCCCAAGGATATTGCCAATATCCTGGCAGATCGATTTAGTGCCAACTTTACCCCCCTCTTACCCCTAAATAGCCCATCTCAATACCGAAAATCCCAATCCCTCAGAGCCACATGCTCCAGGGATCTAAACCTTGTCATCACAATAAACAAAACATGCTGGAGGGATAGGTTCCTGACCCAGAGACACCCCAGACTCTGGAATAGATTGCCCATACATGTCAAGCAGAGTGCCTCTTTGGTCCTCTTCAAAAGGAACCTTGATGATTGGATGGGAGAAAGGAAATTCACCCCGGGGATCACGTCAGTCACCCTGCTAGACAGGGGTCCAGGGAAGTAAATAGTGTGGGAAGAAATAGCCAGGGAATTGTTATGGCTAGGCTTGTATAGGCCCTAGGGCTGATAGCCTAGTACCAACCTATGAACCTATAAGCTGTCATACTTTCTTTCATCAAAATTATCTTTACTAACTTCAAAATTTTTCTGTGCAAGTCATTTGTTTCAGTTAACAAAACTTCATTCTGAATTTCATAATCTCTAACCATAAATTTCAACATCTCAGCGCCAGTTTTATTAAATAATTCAGTAAGCTGTTTTGTATAATGTAGAATCGTGTTTTACATGGTTCGGGTATTTGAATATTCTAAGTCCCTTGGGTATCCTTTCTTTTGCAATACATTTGTTCAGATAGTCAATCTTCAGTTGATTAGTTTTTAAGGTATATAATTTGTCCTTGAATACTTTAAAAGTCTCATCAAAAGACATAGTCATTGTTAAAAGTACATTCATTAAAATTAAAATGCTTACTCGACCAGGTGTCGAAATTAAAATTCACAGTACCTGTATTGGCATTTCTCATACAAGGAAATGTCTTGTTGTTGTTGTCCTTTCTATTCGTTAGCCTCTGTTGCTTATTGTTGTTGGGGCTGCTGTGTCCTTCTCCTTGATGTGATGTTTCACTCTTGGAGGACGCCAGCCCTTGTCTATTCTCGCAATACTCTTTAAATAAATTTTGATTGCCAGGTATTTCACCCTGACCTGGTGACAAATATGTCAAGTTTTCTAATAGTTGTGATAACAGCACAATCACCTGTTCAAACTCCTTCCTAGTAACAGGCATGTTGTCATCTCCTGTGGACTCCTTCAAAACTGTTGGTGTATCCAGAAAGAAGTCCAGTTCCACCCGTTCCGTCATGGATATCCGAAAGCCAAGAAACGAAAATACAAACAATCCCAAACTGATAAAAAACAAAATCCAAGGTAAAACGGGCACAGGAACCAGCAAATAATGTTCAAAAAAACTTCTTTATTTGGATAAAAGCTTTAGCCAATTCAGCCCACAAAAAGAAATAATAAAAGTTGAGTACGCTTTCACTTTGTACAATATCTCCAAGTTACTTGACAGGAACATTTTTTGTATATCTCCACCAAAATTGGAAAATTAATGCCCAATGAGTGGAGCACAGCTACAGTTATCCCACTCCGCAAAGGGGGGTCCTTAGACCCCAGGAACTATCATCCCATCAGCCTAACAAGCCTGATCTGCAAAGCCATGGTACGCATTATCATGGAACTTATTAACAAAGACATTGGCAACCTTCAAACACAGGACCCCACCCAGTTTGGTTTCATGAAGGGCTGATCTTGTATCCTTAACCTGATTGACTTCTTCAGATCAGTCTCCAGTGCCATGGATGAGGGTAAGATGGTCCACACAGCCTATCTGGACCTTGCCAAGACCTTTGGCACCATCCCCCACTCTCAAATCATAGATAAACCTACTAAGCTGGGCATTAATCCCTACATCACTCAATGGGTCACAAACTGGCTTACTGACAAAACCCACACTGTAAACGTAGCCAACTTCAAATCCAGCTCCAGACACATGACAAGTGGAGGACCTCAGGGTTCAGTCCTGCGACCGCTCTTGTTTGGCATCTACTTCTCCGAAGTACAGGCCAACACCAAGGGACTCTGGCTATCAAAGTTCGCTGATGACTGCAAACTGGGAGCCATTATCGAATCCGCAAATGATGTGGATATCCTACAAAAGGGTCTTACAGAGACAGATGCTTGGTGCCAGAACCATGGGCTCAAGCTCAATGCCAAGAAATGTATAGTTCTCCCCTTTGGGAAAAAACATGTACCCATGAATTAACACATACGTGGCAGTGCACTAAACACCAAAAGTGTGATAAGGGACTTATGGACACAGGTGGACAGTGGTCTTACCTTCGATAATCACATCGCCACAACAGTCAGGAATTCCTTCTATGTGGCACATCTCATTACTAAGGGCTTTTCATCCAGGAAAAAGGAGGTCATTATCCCACTGTACTCATCCCTCATTAAACCCATTAAAGAGTACAATGCCCCATTTGGTATGTACCTCACAAGACCTCTGCAACAGTTGGAAAGGTGGAAGAAATACCTCACTAAAAGAATCACAGGCCTAAAGCAGATGCCCTATGCCAACTGTCTAAAAAACTCCAGCTATACTCTGTCACATATCGTCTACTCAGAGGCGATCTCTGCTTAACATACAAGGCCATGTCAAACCCAGAGCTGTTGGACATGGTACACTTAAAGAAATCCCAGTCACTCAGAGCCTCATGCTCCAGGGATCTAAACCTGGTAATCACAATGAACAAAATACATGCTGGAGGGATAGGTTCCTGTCCTATAGACTCCCCATACTCTGGAATAGACTGCCCATACATGTCAAACAGAGCACCTCTTTGGCCCTCTTCAGAAGGAACCTTGACACCTGGATGGGAGATAAGAAATTCACCCCACGGATCATGTCAGTCACCCTGCTAGACAGGGGACCAGGGAAGGAAAATTCCTGGGAATAAATAGCGAGGAACTGTTATGGCTATGCTTGTATAGGCCCTAGGCCAATAGCCTAGTACCAACCTATGAACCTATGATCCTATGTAGTTTAGTAGTTTGTCTATAGATTTCTGTTGTTTTAAACTTGAAATTAATAAAATGTTCCTATATTATTATACTAGTTTATGGAGCTCTCAAAATTCACTGCTCTCAGATGGCCATCTAGGCTCTGCACCCTCATCCACATTGCTTTTGAAGAGGGCCAATGAAGTGCTCTGTTTGTCATGAAGTGGGAATCTTTTCCAAAGATGTGGTAACCTCAAGGAGACAAATCTGCTCCTCCAGCAGGTTCTATTGCTGTCACATACCAGGTTTAGGCCCTTAGAGGGAGTAACCCATGTGCCATTTGACTTGCGGATGTGCAACATGTCCAATAAACCAGGGTCAGAAATCTCCTTATATGCAAGCCAAAGATCACCTCTGAGTAGTCTGTATAAAACAGATTGACAGTGATTTCAGCTGATTCACATAGGATAGCTACTGAAGACCTTGTGTATTCCTTGTGAGGAACCTTTGTGTTCTTTCCAATTGTCGCGGTTGCTTTATTTATTTTATTTTATTTTGAGAGTCCGACTGGATACATGTCCATTTTCAGTGGAGGCCCGGGGAGAAAAGCTCCAGGTTAGTAAAACAAACAGTTAAACACATTCTAAGAAAGTTATACAGTTACAATAAAACGTTCAATATAAAAATAATTGTTATGTTACTGTACAAAAAACATACATTTAAACATTTAAACAGTGAAGCAAAAGTAACAGGGCAGAAGTAGGTCTGTTTCAATTACATAATGCATAGACTAAGGTGCACAGTAGCTAAACACATCCAGAGAATGTAGGAAGGGCTAACCTGGTTTGGAACAGGAACATAGCAAGTGGGATTTGAGATATAGTTTAAGGTTTTTTTTGAATTGTGTGAAAGATGGTTCTAAAGTGAGAACAGAAGGCAGTGAGTTTCAGATTTTTCCTACAAAGTTAGAGTATAGTGATTCACTAGCAGCATTATTGGATTTAGATGTTTGGACTAATAGTTTATTGGAGGATCAAAGTGATAGCAAGTTATTATAGGGGTTAATGATACATTTTAGAGCAGGTGTTTTTTCAGGGTGGTGAAGAATTTGATGGGCTATTTTGAGATGGCTATAGTGAAGTAGGCTAGTGCATTCTAGCCACTCCAGGTGCTTCAGGTTAAGGCAGTGGTGGGTCCTATAGGCCATACCTGTTGCAAATCTAGCAATGTGATTATAGCAGATGGCTAGTTTGCTAAGTGTTGATTGGTTTAGGTTAGTAAAAAGAGGAGCGGCATAGAGAAGGGTTGACAGCAGGTGTGTGCAAACAATAGTAGATCTGGTGTGCAGGGTAAGGAAACATCTGACCTTATAGAGGGACCCAAGTTTTTTGTTGACAGTTTTGATGGTTTGATTAATGCGGGTGTCAAATTTAAGGGAGTTGTCGATAGTGACACCTAAAAGCTTAGTATGGGTATCTGGTGATAAAATTGTGCCATTAGAGGATTTAATGGAGAACAGTGGGGAGGGGGTCTTACAGGTGGGTGTGAATGTGAGCAATTTGGTTTTGTTAGGATTTAAAATGAGTTGACGACTTTAGAACCATTTTTCAACTAGGTTAAACATGTTTTGGGTGATTGCCATGAGATCTGTCAGGGAGGTGGCTGAACAGATTAAGGTAGAGTTGTCTGCATATTGTATGCATGTGGCCTGGGGAGTGGCGGTGGGCAGGTTGTTTATAAAGATAGAGAAGGGGACCAAGGGTAGAGCCCTGGAGAATGCCTATGGTGACAGGTAAACGTGATGAAAGTTTATCCTGTCATAGTACAGCTTGCTGTCTGCTGCCCAGATATGATTGAAACCATTTTATCGTGTGGTCATTAAGTGATAATGTTTTTAAAGTGTCTATGAGAAGATTGTGGTTCACCATATCGAAGGCCTTAGAGAGGTCTAAGAAGAGGGCTGATGTGAGTTTGTTATTGTTTTGGTTTTGATTAATGGTATTAGATAAGGATAGTAAGGCTGAGGTGGTACTATGATTTGGCCTGAAGCCATGCTGTGAATTGGCTGGAATTTTGTTTTGAGTGAGATGGGACATCAGTTGTCTATGGGCACATTTTTCCATGATTTTGGCTAGAGGTGAACGTATTGCTATAGGTCTAAAGTTAGATAGCTCTAGTGAGCTGCCTCCTTTGTGGAGAGGAATAATATAGGATATTTTCCAAATGGTGAGGATGGTGGCTTCAGACAAGGTATGGTTAATGATAATGGAGATGGGGTAAGCAATGGCATCTGCTGCTTTTTGCAGATACTCTGCAGGAAGAAGATCAGCTGCTAGGGTGGTGGGTTTAAGCTTATTAAGTAGAGATCTAATTGTAGATGTAGACACAGGATGGAACATAAAGGAGGAGGTTGAGGTAGCTGTAGCATTATTTTGGCTTGGGATAGGGGAGGTGGTTGCCAATTGGTTAAGTTGGTTGGCCAGGGATCGAGTGGTTTCTGTGAATAAACTATTAAATGTATTTGCAATGTCCTCAGGGCATTGTTGGTTGCAGGTTGTTGGGGTGGGAGTAGTTCACTGTCCTGGACGCAGGAGCTTTTAGATTCCAGCCCAGAACTTTTGGGGTTTGTTTTGTTGTTTTTGTTGGAGATGGAGGAAAAAGTTTTTTTTTTTTTATCTGCTTTGAAAGGTACTTACCAAAAGGGGGATTGTACTCAATTATCAGCCTAATGAGTGGTGCACAGGAGGTGGTAACTTCTCCTTTTCTCAAAGCAATGTCTTTACATATGAAATGAGCCATACACAATGTCCTTCTTACTACAGTGGAAACATGGTGATCAAAGGCAAGGTTGCCATCAACCTGAGTGCCCAGATCTCTCACCACTGAGTGTGCGCTTAGTGTATTGCCACTGATGTGGTAATTTACAGGAACACTGCTCTTACTGAAAGGGATGATAATGCATTTTTTTATTGAGTTTGAGGACATGACTTTGGCACCAGTCATTTGTTTGCATGAGACCTTCTTGAAGGATGTTGACATCGTTTGGAGGTTCTATGACTGCACCCAGTTTGCAGTCATCAGCAAAGTTTGTCAGCCACAGTGCCTTGGTTTTAGCTTGTACTTTGGAGAAATATATTCCAAACAGTAGAGGTCCCAGGACAGATCCCTGTGGAATGGCACTGTTTAAAGATCTGCTGTTAAAGGTGGATTCCCCTATTTTGACTATATGGGTTCTATCGGTGAGCCTGTTTGCAGCGCACCTTATGATATAAGGGTTGATATCTAGCTGGGAGAAACTGTCAATGATGCCTAATTGAGAGATAGTGTCAAATGCCTTGGTTAGGTCTAGGTAGGCTGTACTGGCACTGGTGACTGTCTTGAAGAAGTCCACCGGGTTTAACAGGCATGATCTCTCCTTGACAAATTCACACCAAGTAGGATATAGTGTTTGGAGATTACCTACATCTTTGTTGATAAGGTCCATGAAGATTCTCTACATGGCCTTGTAGATAAGGCTAGTCAGGCTAGTAGGTCTGTGGATTCCGGGGTCAGTAGAAACGCCATCTTTGTGCAAGGCATAACTGTGGCTGTTTTGCATTCAGCTTGGATGAAGCCGGTGCATAGACTGTGATTGAAAGGAGTACCCAATGGTGATGCTAATTCTTGTTTAAGCCCATGTAGGATGCAGCCTGGGATGTTAGCAGGTCCCATTGATGCTGTGTTTTTGGCCTTGGAGAGGGCATTTATGACCTGCTCTTTAGAGATATAAGGTAGGGGACACATGAAAGGGATGTCATGAGGTATGTGTCATGAGGTAAACTTAAAACTAAGTTTGGATGTAATCTTTACAACTATAACTCCATGGTGGCATGGAACTGCCTCCCTCTTGAAATTAGGTCTAACAAACAACTGAAAAAATGTAGTCATTGCTAAAGAATACCTGCTAAATCAATGGACTTGCCACTGTTTTCTCCCTCCTTAAGCAAAAGTACTACTGTACAGCTCCACAATCTGCCCTATCTGTATCTTATAAATTCCTTACTTTGACATATTCAGATAACCTCATGCTTTCTACTACTCTCTAAAGATAACTTAGTACAAGGAGTCTACTGCTATTTATTGTGTTGTTAATAGGTACATTATGCCCACTGCCAATTATTGTTATATGTTTACTTGGCTGCCTTATTTTTCATTAATTATTAATTTATTTTCATTAATTTCTTAAAGTATACATTCTAGACTTCTATTGTTCTGCCTTTCTGTTATTTATTTTTTATTTATTTTACATTTGTTTACCGGGATAGTCCAACTGGATGCATACAGTGGAGGCCCAGGGAGAAAAGCTCCAGATAGTCAATATTACATAGGTTACATAAGATGTTAGATAACACTAGAAAATGTAGGACAGCATATTTACTACAGAGGTTTAGTAATGTTCCCACATAGGGACTCACAAATTCTGTGGTCTGACACAATTTTAAGCAAAAAGACATCAAGAAATGGACTCACAAATTCTCATGATCTGACACAATCTTAAGAAAAAGACATCAAGAAATGGAAAGAGAGCTTGGTTAGAAAACAAAACTTGGTTAAGTAAATTACATGTTACGATATTTACAGCTTATGCTTTCAGTTTATAATTTAATCAGGGTTAGTGCATGGGCAAAGCCAGTTTGCTTTGAGATGCTGTTTGAGGTATATTTTAAAGAGACTTAGGGAGGATTGAAGGGTTATATGGTTTGGCAGGGAATTCCAGGTTTTGCCAACAAAGTTGTCAAACAGGTATTCACCAGCAGAGTTGTTAACTTTGTGGGTTTGGACCAGTAGTTTGTTAGCTATTAAGAGTTAATTGAATTGAATTAAGCTGGGCAGTTCTAACCACTCTAGTTGTTTCAGGTTCTGGCAATGATGGGTTCTATAGGTAGAGCCAGTGGCAAATCTGGCAATATGGTTGTAGCTATGGGAGAGCTTAGTTAGTTCCGATTTGTTGAGGTTTGAGAGTGCAGGTGAGGCATACATAAGAGTAGAGAGTAGGTGTGATCGGGCGATTGCAGTTCTAGCCAGTGGAGATAAAAATGTCTTATTTCTATACAGTGATCCGAGTTTCTTATTGATGGTCTGTATGGTTTTGTTAACCTGTAGGTCAAATTTAAGAATATTATCTATGATAACCCCTAGAAGCTTGGTGTGGTTATCTGGGGAGATAATGGTACCATTGTTGGACATGACAGAGAATGAGAGTGTGGTGAATCTACTAGTTGGGGTGAAAAGTAGAAGTCTGGTTTCATTGGGGTTCAGGAGTAGCCATTGGTTCGTGAGCCAGTTTTCAATATTATTAAACGTATCCTGGGTTAAGATTTGCAGTTCGGATGGAGAGGTGGCTGAGCAGATCAGAGTGGAATCATCTACGTATTGAATGCAGGTAGCTTTAGGGATAGCAGTGTGAAGGTTGTTGATGAAAATAGAGAAGAATAGTGGACCTGGTATGGAGCCTTGAGAGACACCAAGTGTGAGAGGTAGCTGGCTAGACAACTTGCCCTGCCATAATACTGCCAGTCAGGTAGGACTGGAACCACTGGATTTTATGCTCATTAAGGGAAACTGACTTTAGAGAAAGAATGAGAAGTTCATGGTTGACCATATCAAAGGCTTTTAATAGGTCAAGAAAGAGAGCAGAGGATAGCCTATTGTCATTCCTGTTTTGGTTTATGGCATTAGTAAAGGAAAGGAAGGCAGAGGTGGTGCTATGATGAGGCCTGAAACCATGCTGGGAGTTGGATGGTAGGTTATTCTATGTAAGGTTTTGCATTAGTTGTTTGTGTACACATTTCTCCAATATATTGGCTAGTGGGGAAAGAATGGCAATGGGTCTATAGTTGGATAAGTCTGTAGAACTTTCATCTTTATGGAGTGGGATGATGTGGGATATTTTCCAGAGGGAGGGGATAGTGCTTTTGGATAAGGTTCTGTTGATCAGGATAGATATGGGAAATGCAATGGCATCTGCAGCTATTTGTAGGTACTCTGCAGGGAGGAGGTCAGCAGAGAGAGTGGTGGGTTTTAGTTTTTTTATAAGTGTTTTGATAAAACTTGTGGATATGGGTTGGAAGCTAAACTGGGGGTTATTAGTGGATACATTAGAGGTGGGGTTTAAGTTTGTGGAAGCTAGTTGATTTGCTAGGGATTGGATTGTTTCAGTGAAAAAGTTGTTATAAGCATCGGCTATGGTCTCTGGGGGACTATGGGTGTGGTTGGCTGGGATTGGGGTGGTAGAATGATCTGGGTGAAGAAGTTGATTTAAGCCTGCCCAGAACCTTTGTGGGTTGTTTTGGTGTTTTTGTAAGAGATTTTGGTAGAAGCTTTTTTTATCTAGTAGAATGGATTTTTTTGTTTCATTCCTGAGTTGACAATATTTTAAGTGGTAAAGTGGGGCTTTAGTTGATCTCCAGTTGGCCCAAGCTCTATTTCTGGTTTTGATTTTTGATTTGGTATCTTTTGTGAGCCATGGTGCTGAGTTTGATCTAGTTTTTATTGTACGTGCAGGAGCATGGGAATCTAGGATACCTAGGAATTTAGTGTTAAAGTGAGCTATAGCCTCTTCTAATGGCAGATTTTTTAGTTGCGACCAGTCAACTGCTTTTAGTTCATTTAGGAAAATAACAGGGTCAAAGTTTTTGCTGTCTCTAACTGTTTTAAATTTGGTTTGGTGTGGATTTCCTGCCTTATGTTTTATGATATAGGTTAGTAGATGATCGCTAAGGTCATCAGGGAGAGTCCCAGTTATGTCCTTATGCTTAATTTAAATTTTTTTGTATAATCTGTATGGAGCTTTTCTCACCAGGCCTCCAATGAAAAAGGGCTACTTGGCTCAGTTGGACTAACCCAGTCAACAAATGTAAAATAAATCAATAAATAAATATGTGGTGGGAACAAGGGAATGAAGTTTTCACCAAACTCTTCAATTAACAGGTTAGCTATATCCATCATCTCAGAATGTATATTACCATTAACTACCTGCTCAACACAAATGTGGACCTTACCCTTTAGGTTACAGAGATATAAGTAAAGAATGCCTTATGGTTTTCATTTGTTGAGGAAGCTAACTTAATTTGAAGTTTGCCTTGGAGGACTTCACAAGAAATACTATTTGCTTATTAAAACTGAGGGGGGGGGGGTGTCTCCAGTTTAAAGCCTGCTCATTCTTACTCTTAGACAGTAGTTTCTTTCTTTTATTGTAAAGTCTGTTAAGGGTGGTTGTCCACTAGGCAAGCTTGCTCTTCCTTGAAGAGCTTGTTTTGGTCCTAATAGGTACTGCCGAGTCAATGCATTTATACAGGTACTTGCATAGGGCATTTGTGTAGAGCTTGGCATAGTTACCAGTTCCGTTAGAAGGGGAAGGTGCAATGAAGTTATTTATACCATCGTGTAAGAGGTTATAGTCTGCTCTGGAGAAGTTTTTCAGTCTAGTTGCTGTTCGGAAAGGTTCAGGTGTAATAGTTACATCAAATGAGACTGATTTGTGGTCTCATATCACCAGGGATGATCTCATAGTGTTGGTGCTACATTGGTCTCCCATATTTGTAAGCAACAGATCCAGGATTTTGGTACCTATAGTGGGGGTGCAAACCAGCTTATCCAGAGCATTGGAGGTGACAAAGTCAAGGAACCTTTGGGCAAGTGAATGTGAGCATGAGTTATTCACCCAGTCAATGCTAGGGTAGTTAACATCACCCAAAACCATGATGTTCGGATATATGTTGATAGACTCAAGTTGATCTAAATAGGCAGAGTGGGTGTCCTTATTCATGGAAGGGGTTCTGTAGTTGGCAATGTCTTCTATATGTGTCCTACCGTGAGTTAATTGCACCTGAAATATCTCCAGGGAATCATACTGTTTAACCAATCTGGAGGTGTATTTATCTTTGATGAATATTGATACACCACCTCCTTTAGTTTTCTTGCCTGAGTGCCGTTTCATGTTAAGACTCGTAGCATTTAGCAGCATGACCTTGAGGTTGCTTTTGGTTGGTATTT
The DNA here is from genome assembly GCF_019279795.1 of Protopterus annectens. Lineage (NCBI taxonomy): Eukaryota > Metazoa > Chordata > Ceratodontiformes > Protopteridae > Protopterus > Protopterus annectens. Next base: position 838,854,147 of record NC_056729.1, on the reverse strand, counting down.
TTATGTTGGGAGTTTTGTCCTTGAGACACTGCCTAAAAAAGGCACTATGCGGGTGGCAAGAGCCTTAGCCAATAGCCAAAATCCCAGGGGGTGACAGATGAAGACCATCTCTGGAAAAGCATTGAGATCTGTTGATCATATCATCTCAGGCTTACAGATACTGGATCCCCTTAGAATAACACCAAAAACTAAGCCAATTATTGAAGTCAATCATTTTCTGTTTGTACTGAGGGATCATTCTAGGTGAAGGTAAAATGCTGCTTAAGACTAGGGGCATTCCTGCCTGAGACACATAATCCGAGAACTCAGTCAAATGTCTCTTCATATAGGCCAGTGAGGTATGTCTCAAGTTGTTCACACCAACATGGACTATGACAGAGTCATAACAGTACCTGTTGCTGTGAGACTTGAAGGCATGTGTGATGTGGCTAATTCTAGCACCTGACAGACAGCTGACCATGACCTTTTCCTTATCCAGTATATTAGGCTTAGTGTTTAGCCTTATGACCTTGACAGGTGAGATACTGGTGCATAAGCTATTGTGTGTATTGTGCTCTGCAGAGGAAGTATTATGTGCAGCATGCTTGTGTTTGTGTTTGGGTGGTCTGTGGTGTTTAGGGAAGTTTCTGCTGAGGACCTCTGCATTTATAGGTATGTGTGATGTGGGTTTGTGAAGCATAGGTGATAAGGTGTGCATGCTGATAACCTGCTCAGTGTCAGATGTACTGAGTGGCATGTGAGAGAACATGGATTGAAAGTTTTTAATATAGTTGCATCTCTCACATGTTTAGTTTGTGTGGATTAGAAGTAGATGGTTGTCTGTATACATGAGGCAACTGCTACACTACCTCAGGATACCCATATCGACCAAGCTGGCTGGAGAAATTGTGGGAAGTTGTCCATCCATATTGCAGGAATATGGCAGAAAAACGGGTCACACGTAGGACTAACTAAGTGGTGAGGTGTGTTAGTACCTCAGAGGCTAGGCTTAGTGTTACAGTAGTCAGTAGAGCAGGACCGCAGAAAAATGCACAATGGGTGCTTACACAGCTTCACTAGTAATGCCTTTTTGTGCATAAATGTGCTAAAAATGAGGACTACACTAAAGAGATACAGCTGTGTCTAAGAGAAAATTTGTTGAAATTATCTGTCCAGCTATGGTACAGAATTGCATGGCAGTGCACAATAAAAACTTAAAAAAAAAGCTCAAAAGAACCAATGAGGTGCTTAGTCCAAGCCCTAGACCAGCCGAGCTTTACTAGCCAGGTACCGATCAGCACAATCCTCTCACTAGACTGCAGAAGGGCCATTTCCAATCCAAGATGGCAAGGAAAATGTATTCAGAACAAACAGCCACTACAAGCAAACAGGCCCAGATGCAGTAAACCTGTATCTGAACTATGCTACTGCTACTAGCTACACTATTTTAGGCTGAAATGTTTATCACAGCAGGAAAACAGCAGTGAGACAATAAATAAACAGTAAAAAGAGCAAAGATTCTCTAAAGAATGTTTCTAACTGCAAACAACTCATTTATTTAACACACTCCTTGGGGAGAAAATCAGAACTAACAAACAGATGCTTTGCAAACAATGACAATTTCCAATAAATACTTTAAAACAATGAAAATAGTAAAACATCTTGCAAACAGTGAAAACAGTAACAAAAAGCAATTTAACAAGCCCAGGAAGGCAGACAATTGCAGTACAACAGGGCAGATTTGTTTATAGTAATAAAATGCAGTAATAAAGTAGGCAGCAGACAATAAAAGTGCAATAAATAGTAAAAATAAGCAATAAATAGTAAAAAAATAATCAAGAAAATATGCAACTTAATGGTTTTTAGGAAGCTCAGAGGCCCCTAGTCATCTAGTATCTCAGCACAGAGTTGTGGCTGGTAGCCCTCCTCAGTTCAGCTTGGTATGAACAAGCAGAAACTCACTCAAGGGTGGGGCTTAAAAAAAAAAAACCTTTAAAAAAATCTTAAAAGAACCAATGCGGTACTTACTCCAAGCCCTAGACGAGCCAGCCTTTACCAGCCTGCTACCGATCAGCACAGTCCTCTCACTAGAGTCAATAGAGTTCAGAAGCACCCTTTCCAATCCAAGATGGCCTGGAAAATGTGCTCAGAACAAATAGCCACTACAAACAAACAGGTCCAGATGCAGCAAAACTGTATCTGAACTATACTACAGCTATTAGAACAGGCAAACAAATGCTTTACAAACAGAGAAAATTTCCAGTAAATACTTTACAAACAGTGAAAATAGCAAAAAAAAAAAAAGCTTTGCAAACAGTGAAAACATGATTTAATGCCACAGAGAACACACCAGCAATGCATGCCCATAATGCCTTCCACACATTTAGACCAGCTACTACACAGACATAGATTAAATTTGGAGGTGTCTCAATTCACATCAAAAATAAATATACCTCAAGGCTGGTCAAACAGGACAATGCACTTGAGCTTCTTCATGTTCAAATCACCATAGGAAAAATCCCATACCACGTTCTTGCAAGTTATAGACCCCCTCTATTACCCATGAAACCCATAACATGTATTTAAGCTTACTGGAAACACTCACTATCCAACCCAATACCATATTCATAGGTGACTTTAATCACCCTGCTATTAACTGGGAATCTCAAGAAGTTAGGTATAAACCTTTATGTCTTCCAGTGGAAAGCCAGCTGGCTCACAGAAAGGAGCCAGGAAGTTAGAACTGGGGAGTCTAACTCTATAAAGAGGCCAGTGTCAAGCAGATTCCATCAGGGATCCATCCTAGGACTGCTTCTTTTTCAGATTTACTTCTCTGAAATCAAGGCGAATGTCAATAGTCTCTGAATAATTAAATTTGCAGTTCATTACAAATTAGGAGCAGTCATAGAATCCTCCACTGACACAAATATTCTCCACAAAGGACTGACACAGACAAATAATTGGTGTCCAAGCCATGGACTAAAACTAAATTCCAAAAAATGCATAATAGTATCCTTCGGGATGTCACCCTCTCCTGGTAGCTATTGTAATGAGAACATACCCCTAAGAGTTCACCTAGTAATTAGGGAATTGGGGAAACACATAGACAGTAATCTAGCCTTTGACCATCATGTGACAAAATTAGTAAGAAAATCATTCTATGTTGTGCAACTTATAAACAAAGGTATGGCATTTGGATCTAAGGAAGCCATTATTCCACTGTATTTGGCATTCATCAGACATACTATTGAGTACATTCCCCCATTTGGTATGTACCTAACCAGGCACATCCAACAGCTGGAACATCCACAGAGGTTCCTCACTAAAAGAATACAGAGTAAAAGTTGTCACAGAATGTCCATATTTTTACCTCATATTTTTTGCTTGTTACTAATAAAATTATGATTTTCTGGCAAATTATTGAGGAATGAAGTTCAGAAAATAATGACAGACATTTGAGTGCCAGACTTCATACCCTTCAGAAAATTCATTCTAATGTAAAATCTGCTATTCTATCAACTTTCCAAGTTTGTAAGAGCAATATTTAAAAGTATCCTTATGTTTGGGCCTTTGTTCCCTCATTATGTTTGGCTTTGTCCATATTTCTTTCTCTAAGAGGTTAAGAGGTATGCAGTGCATATGTAACATATCCTATGCAGACAGCCTCAAGGCCCTAACTCTGTATGTTGTCTCCTACAGGCTGTTGAGAAGAAGCTCTATGCCTGATATACAAGGCATTGTCAGACCCCGCCCTGATGGAACTTCTGCATTTCTGCAAAACAAACAGCACCATAATTACCTAAATAAGACCTGCTGGAGAGACAGATATGTATCCCAGACACTATCCCTTTTCTGGAACAGGCTCACTTTTCATGTGAAGCAGAGTTCTTCCCTAACTCCATTCAAGTGTAACAGACAATTGGATGGGGAAAAGGAAATGTATCCATGATTTGACACCTATGTCTCTAATGGACTCAGGCAATCTGTAAACAGTTTATCTCCCAAGTCCCTGCTTACACTTATCAAGGGTACAAGGACTTTTCAGAGATGTGTGATGCATGGCTAGGCTAAAAAAATGTCCTAGGGGGTATTAGCCTAGTAAACACCGATGAGCCTATAAGTATGAATATCACTTCAGCTCTGCCATGAAAAAAGGCCATTGACTTGGGATTAATCAGGTCAAAAAGCCTAATCAAATAAATAACACTGACAGTTTTATTTTTCTTGCACAAACAGCTGTCCGGAAGCTGCTTTGTACTGTGTTATTGTATGGCTACAAAATCTTCTATCTATATACTTATGTGGGTGTATAGTTAATGTTTTCATTATGAGGACTGTATCTCTTAATTCAAAATGTTTTGGTTGTACATATATCAATTCTATATACTTTTGAATGTATATGCTTTTGAATATAAATAATGAATTCTACATCAATTGCTCCTACTAAGTATCAGATACTCCTGCTCTCTTGTGTGTTGGCTTTACTATTTAACTATCCGTGATAGTGCTAGTGAAAGTATTTTATCAAAAGCCATTTTAATTGCTCAAACTGTACTGATTACATACTGTACTGTTCCCATATGTGTGCTAAATGACTAAAGATTGGAAGCCCAAAAACTGATGTTGTCTTTGATTCTAGTAGCAACTGTGTCATGAACAAGAACAGTAGCTTCTCCTTCAAAGATTACTTCCTGTCTGGGTGGTTGGCCATTTCTCAATAAACCTTGTATTCTTCCTTTTGTTTCTCTTCTTGTTTCATTTTCTTCCCATTGTGATAGTAAATGCAGTTCTTAGTTATATAAATAATCTTGATCTGAATGCCATTTAAGAAACACTTTTTGATGCATTTAAAATAGGGCAATAACTTATTCCACAAATTAAGTATTCAACAGAATTTCATAGCGTTGCTTAAATGAACTAACTGACCCTTTTTAAGTACTGGCTTTCTTTTTAAATGTGATATCAACTAAATTTCGAATTTACTGCTATGTGAGTTCAATGTTAGTTTCTGCCTAACAATTTCGAACTCCATTAGTTATGTGCTCTTATTACAATTTTTTTGAAGCAGTGATTTGAACAGTTGGCAACTGAGGTGCTTCCTGACACAATGAATATTGCAAGATCTAAGGGCTCTGTCAGAGCTTTAATCAATAAATAGACTTAAAGGACTTATAAAAAGAATTGAAAAGCACAATTGCAAGTCCCTTCACTGTAAAGAAAAGTAAGATTATCCCTTGTACAAGAATACTCATTGCATTTTTCTTTGTCACTTTTAATGTCTCTTTTATTTTAACTAGTTAGGCAAGCCTTTATCTCATATTGTTTCCACAAGAAGTCTAAAAAAAAAAACTCATGATCCATCATCAGAGACAAAACTCTCATGGAAATATTACGTAGACCCATTTGGACTAACTTTGCATCTACTATACAGAAAAGGGAAGTTAAAGATGGCACACAGAAAAGTGCTAATAAGAATATATTTTGTTTCCTCGTCCCATCAGGACTAAGCCATATGCCTCTTCTACCTGACCCTAATCTGTCCATCTGTTCTTCTGTAGCATTAGCCATACATCCATATGCTAGGCAATTTCTCTATAGCTCATTCATTCCTGCCTGGGCATATCCAGTCAACTCAGCCATTCCGCATCATGGGGTCCCAAGCAGGAGGCCGGCTTATAGGTCTTGCTTTGTGGCCTACCCTATCTGTCTCTCACAGCGGAGACCCCCAACTCCAGCAGGGCTGGACCTCTACATTCTGCATTCCTCGTGGGTTATTGTGTGGCTTGAGCATGACAGAACAGGCTTCAGCTAGTTGTCATGCATGTGGCAAGCCAGACCCACCCATTCCCCCAGGGATGGGTAATCCAATAGCCATCACCCATTCCCTTCCTCTCCTACTAGCTCCTACTGGTGCTTGAGCCACTATTCAGATATGGGCCACCTACAATGTAGTCAAGGCTTTATGTCTCAATGCAATGTGGGTGGTTATGGTTAGGTGAATAATGCTGAATATTCTCCCCAAAAATAGCAATGGAGCAACCACAGTTTATTGAAGTAGTGTCAATGCCTTAATTTTAAACTGCAAGAGGCTCAGGTAAATTCCTACTGTCCTTTGCCTCACTGCACGTAGCATACAGCCCAGCACATGAAATATAGTAGATAAGCGGACTTACCTTGGTAATAGAAAACAACACTATCAAAATGTGTAGAGGTAATAATCCTGTGTATTTGTGTGTGTGTGTGTGTGTGTGTGTGTGTGTGTGTGTGTGTGTGTGTGTGTGTGTGTGTGTGTGTGTGTGTGTGTGTGTGTGTATGTGTGTGTGTGTGTGTGTGTGCGCATGAGTATGTGTTTCTATCAGAATATTATAGACTTGCATGATCTACTGGCATGAAAGTTAGCTTTTGAATGACATACATCACTAATTGGCCTGATTTGCATGCTATTCCAGAATGTTATTCTCTGCAAAATGTATACCTTGTCATTGATTGAAAGCCCACAATGCCAATATTCATAAACACCCACTGTTCCAGTTGTATGTGTCAAAATCTTCATGTCTTGCAGAGCAAGCTTACTACATTGATATATAAGGATGAAGCCATAACAAAGACAAATAGCTGGATTCATTTTATATAGTCAGGGCACCTATAAGACTTGGCAGATAAAAGGAATTATGAGGATATACTTCCTTACTTCTATTGCATTTCAGGGATAATGACAATATGCTGGAGTGAGGCAGGTGATGCCTGTGACCATTTGCCTTGGTCAGCACCAGAACCATGCATGGTAGCTAGACTAGGGTTGCAGGCCATGAAGGGGAATTTTCACTTTCAGGGGAAGGCAGCGATGTACCAGGAGAGATGCCATGCCTAGTAGCTCACAACTGTCTTCTGCATAAGGCTCACAAATAGAGGTACTACCTCTCAGCACTGATTCATGCCATCCTCTATAGGTGTCAGTGATAGCTGTCAGGCTCACTTTCCTCTTGCACCTAGCTGTTGATCCCAACACAGATGGGTAATGACCTGAGGTACACTGAATAACTTGCTATCTAGTAGAGGAGGGCTTAGAGCAGACACATGCTTACAAATTTCTGCCCAACTCATAGAACTGCCATGGATTTCCAGGACTTAATACCTGAGTGAGTGTAATTGCAGAAACCTGGACATTGCAGGTATTATGTTGAATATTCACAGGAAGTTAGCATGTGGTGTAAGATCATGCCTGGATACATATAAGGCTATTATTTGTTAACATGCCCTACTCTGACCAGTATGAGCTCATGTGTGTATGGTATCATGTTTAACAATTTCAATATTTCATTTACAGTTGGTTTAGATTTTGAGGTCCATTTTCTAGTAATTGCTTTTTGGCAGCCAATAGCATTAAACTTAATAAGACCTTAAAATGTCTAAGCAATTCAGATCCACTGTTATCTCAACAGAATAGTTTTCTTAGTTACATACAATATTTCTGATGGCGTACTCTATGAGAATTTTTTTTAAATCTGCCACCTTATTATGCTACTGAAAAAATTGTTCTCAGTTTATTTTATTTATTTTATTTTATTTTACATTTGTTAATTGAGGGTGTCTGACTGAGCCGAAAAGGCCCTTTTTCAGCAGAGGCCCAGGGAGAAAAGCTCCACAAAGAAAAATTACAGACACATTTAGTTATTTAGAAATGATCAGTATACACACAAATTACAAGAGACATGTTTTTACAGTGGTATGCGGCACATAAACTGTTACAGTGGAGAGAACAAACAAAAAAAATATTAATTTTAAAAATAAAGGTAATTAATAGATTTGTGGTGTACATCTGAAATTTGGAACATAGTTAGAATACATACATAGTACACAGGTACAGTACATACATTTTAGATTAGACAGTGTTTGTGAGTAAGATTGAAAACTATTATCAAGTGCTCTAGATTTAGTAATGTATATGTTATCCGCTTTCACTAGCCTGGGGAGCAATCATGGAACTGCCAACTTTGCTTGAGATGTTGCCTGATGAGGTCTTTAAATGAGGCTTTGGATGATGTGTTTTGAATGCTAGTAGGGACAGAGTTCCATTTTTAGCCACTGAACTACTATATAGTGCATCTCCAAAGCTGTTGTAGCTGTTGGTGACTTCTAGTAGTAGTTTGCTTGATGATCTAAGAGGCCTTTTGGCTGAGTGATGTTGTACTAGGTTTTTGAGCGCAGGACACTTATTGGGGAGGTAATAGATAGAATGACAGAGGCAGAGCTGATTGTAGGTTAGGAGGTTGGGCAGTTCAAGCCAGTGGAGCTGTCTCAAAGCAGTACAGTGATGAATTCTATATGAGCAATTTGCAGCAAAGCGGACAATTCTGTTATAGCAAACTTCAATTTTGCTTAGTTCAGTTTTGTTGAGATTAGTCAGAATGGGAGATGCATAGAGTAGGGTGGATAGAAGTTGGGAGCGAGCAATGGCTGATCTTGTGTTGTTGGTAAGAAATGGTTTGATTCGGTAGAGTGACCCCAGTTTGGCATGTACTTTTTTAATAGTTAAGTTGAGATGACTATCAAATTTTAGGTGGGAGTTAACTCTCTCTTAATTCAAAAAACACCAGCAACAGCCACAAAATGAAAAAACACAAATTACCAGCACTTGAACCAGCAGTTTCTTTTATTTAAAAGTGATCTGGTGCCTCGGCAATTCGCCTTCAAGGATCACAGTTCCTTCTAATTCTGAACAAGTATATATGCACACCAGTACAGCTGTCATCAATCAATTAAGTAATATCATATCAGACTTTTAAAGTGACCAACTTTGAGCTCATTGAAAGCATATCAATATAAACATTCATATTTAACTAATCAGGCCTTTTGGTCTGAATCAGGAATTAGGTATATAATTATTACTGTTAATTTTTGATAATTTGTATTGATTTTTGTGTTTTTGTATTATTTTGATTTTTTCATTAACTCTCTCTTACCTCTCTCTTTCCCAAAGCTATTGTAGCTGTTTGGTGAATTACCTGTGAAAAAATGCTCTGGAGTCTGCTTGAGGTAAAAAGATTTCTAAGCAAAAGTATAAGCCTACTAGACTTGCAATCATGGGAGCCATTCATATGTTCTTCCATTGTTTCTTTGTAAATTGCTGTAAAAGTGTCTCTTCCTGATCTTTTATAGCATCCTCTGATTGATATTTTACCTGTTTATTTATTTACATTTATTTACATAGGCTGCTTGCTGGGATAGTGCAATGCTCACAAGAAAGCATTTGCAGGCACAGTCTGGGTTAAGAAGTTCACAAAAAAATAAATAAATAAACAAACAAATAAATAAATAAAATAAAATAGAACAAATTCATGATCTTTTTAGTCATCATGCAATAGTTTATGTGCCCTAGTAGTTATCCTTTTTTTATCCATTTTTCAACAGTAGCTTTTGTTCTAAAATCTACCATAGTTAGTCTTTCACTTAGGTTTCCCTACCCCTTTCTCTTTACCTATACTTTGATACCAGTCTCTAGTAGGGAAGACAATCTCCAACCTGCAAGGCCTCACCCTGCTATTATCCTTCAGTCTCTAGTTATTTGCCAGTTATGTTGAGTGAATTTCAACTCCTTCTTGCCTATTTTCTGTACTCTTGCTTACAGTTATCCATATTGGGAAAATCTCCTTTCTTCAGTTCATTTTGACTCAGTTCTTAGAATACTTTTTGCAACTTTATAAATATAATATTTTGCCTGATTTTTATTATTCTCCTTAAGGATCTGCATCTAAAATCCAATTCTCTCCTTATTTCTTGAGACCCCAAAACCTGCTTCATTACCATCTCTTTCCACTTTGATTTACAGCCTTCTGTTTGTGTTATGCATATGAACCTTAGCTGCATAGCTCTAACATCCATACAATCAAGTAATCTTTAACCACCTTGTTCTATGAGGAGGATCAGCTTATCCCACTTACTTGCCCAAATAAATTCTTTCAACTATTTATTATTATGATAAAAAACAACACCAAAATAAGGAAGATAAATATCCAACTGTTTTATTGATTTAATGCTTTTGACCTAAAACGGTCTTCATCAGAATAAATACTAAAAATACTTACAGTTTTTAATACTATCCTAGAACATAAACACCAAATCACAAAGCTAACAAAGGTTTCCAGTGTTACATGTGTAGGTATATTTTGGAAGGCCCTTATTTTATAGATACTAAAAGCAACAAAACTTTTTCTGTACCAGGCTTTTTCAGTTGTGGTTCCAGATATGTGATTTAGTTGGCAAATTTCTCATCTTGTGAAGCATTTTATATAGTAAAAACTAACAGGGAGGTCAGAAAAGGATCTACAAGTATCAGTATGTGATTAAGATGAAAAACACAGATAATGCATTATCTAAACATGCTGTTGAATGTAAGCGTTTTGAAAAGTTTTATTTTTGTGTCATTGATTATGTACCTTCCCTTTTTACTGGTGACAAGGAGGGACAGCTTGAATATAGGGAGCTACAATTGTAAATCAAGCTCTAAGCGTATTGTACACCAGGATTGAATAACAATGTTAATTACAAAGTTTTACTCAACAGAAAGCAACATTATGACAAACATAAATACTATTTATTCATGCCCTGTTTGTTTTTGGATTTAATTTTTAGACATAGCTTTAAGAACTTTATTGATTAATTTTTCAATCTTTGTGATTTGATGAGTACTTTTTAGCATATCATTTTAAAGCTGTAAGCATTTTTAGCATTTATTCTGATGAAGACCATTTTAGGACAAAAGCACTAATTCAATAAAACAGTTGGATGTTTATCTACCTTTCTTGGTGGTACTTTTTAGAATTTTGTGATTTTTCAGCAGTTACCATCAAGACTTCTTGTTGCTTTTACTCACACTACTCTTTATTAATTATTGTCTACAACTTCTACAACTTCTCAAGTTGATTAAAATATGTCTGACCTGTATACAAAACTAAAGGGATTAAAAGAACATTCATTGCTTGTATCTTACTGTTAATTTCCACAAACAAAAGTTCACAGTTTCTTAGTTTCTGAATCTTTTGTTTAGCCTCTTCCCACATAGCATTAGCTGCAATAACAGAATTCTCTTTAATCCATGCACTTAATTACTTCATCTTATTATGCCCACATAAACATGGGTATTGCTGAAACAATTCACATATGGGAACATAACTTACTACATATAGCCTTTGTTTTATCTTCATCAGTTTTATATCCCAAAAAGGCAATGGTACTGAATAATGTTCCATGTCAAGCTATGTACAACAGAAAGTTAGTTGGTTCAAGCATTCTAGTACTGTCAAGGATTGTGACAGTATAAAGATGCACTCATATATCACTCCCGAACAGTTCCAGAATCTATATTACCTATTATCATAAACTATTATAATAAGCTTTTTCATGCTGGAGAAATGTACTTATTTGAGTAAGTCACTTGGAAAGCAATATTCACTGTTGAGGTAAATGTATTACCCTCACAGAAAAGTCTGTAGGATTACACTATACAAGGTGTTAGAGCAGTGGTATACACAGGTAATATGCTCTACAGTTATTATATTTATCAGACAGTGTAGCAATCATATATGCAATAAATATTATACCATTATAATACATTCAAGAAAGCAATGCATACATTTTAACCACTGGCTATTGAGTGGATGTTTGAACAGCTGATGGAGGAGCATATTTTTAATTCTTGTACTTGAAAGAACTTTGTGCTTTTGTATTACTGTAGTACCCCTGTTGAATTAAATATTGTTAAAAGTACTGGAGTCCTCATTTGCTGTGTTGTTTTGCCTTTTAACTCAAATGTTTGTGCATTTCAAAGTAAAGATGGTGAGATTCACACATCTACTTGGAACTCCAACAGTTGGATACAAAGGTGCAATAAACCTGTGTTCAGCTATGTGTTGCATATTATCCATGGGTTCTTGTCAGATACATGTATGAAACATAATATGTTAAAATAACTGTTGTCTCTAATGTATACTCAAATTGCACAATGATGCTCATATTATGCACACACTATAGAACAAACAATGTCACCAACATGGATGAAATGAAATATTGCATGTAATCAAAATGCAACTACGACAGCAACCAAAGAAATGTTGCCTATTATTGGTCTAAGATTTTTCATGTCTGTAATTTTGCAGTTGAATATTACAGTCAGAGTAACTCAACATTGCTCTGATAAGGAGCACCAAAATGGATGATGTGATATGTAGAATAAGTAGACAATGGCTAAAATATAAGAGAAATATGACTAACCTCTCTGTGCCTTATAAACTTACAGACACAATTATTATATCAGAATCTCACTGTTACATTCACTCCTCTAGGGGCTTACCTTATTGCTGGTCATATGTCATCAAAATGTTATTACAACATTGTTTTTCATAAACTACACTGCAACATCCGTCAACATCAGATGTGCATAGCTGCACATTCCTTCAGGAGTCATGCAACAGTGCAACTGCACATACCCAAAACTCCATACATGCATCTGGAACATACAGCAACTATGTACTTTACAATGCACATAAGATCACATCAAACAACACCAGAGTTGATTAACTACCACCAACTATGACAAAAAAGGAAGGGGGAAAATTATGCAGCACACTTGCAAAATAAGAAAAAAAATGTAGAACCTAATATTTTACATATCGATCATATTCACTAAATAGGTGGAAGCTGAACTGTGTAAACATAATGCATGTTGAATATATTTAATTTTAATTGTATATGTCATTGCTGACATACACTGAGTATCACATATCTCCTTCCATTTGATTCTTTAACCTGTCCTACAAATTTGCAACAAGTACTCATTGGTGATCAGGCAATACGATAATTATAACTGATTGGTTCCTTACATTCTGGCAGCATGACACCATTTTATAATAGTATAGTAGTAGGATATACTGTTTTGTACAGCTGATAGTACTGCTTAAGATTAGTATATTTCCATATTTTTTACAATTAAGTTGTGTGAGCCAATATCAGCTCTGTCTTACACATTACACTACACTGTTTAATATTGTGCATACACAGATGTACTTATACTGCTTATAGTACAACATATTAGCAGATATCAGCTGTATGTATATCCAGGTATGATATTGCACTGAACTGTCTGCAATTCTCAAGAAATACCTGGAAATCTCAGATATTTCTGTAACTATGTTTCTCATCTCTCTCTCTTTCTCTGTCTCTGTCTCTCTCTCTCTCTCTCTCTGGCAATTTGTCCTGCATCATATGCAAAATGCAGCTCATATACATATCTATATGCAATAAGTTTTTATTGTAAATTTCTGGTTGTTCTGCAAGACATGATGCCTTTTAAGGAAGCATGACCCCCTTGAGCATTCTTCTATGTGATACCACAGTTATACAGCATCAAACAAGTACTTGAACACCCCCGTCCAACCAGTATCACTATCTGATATGGATTGCTGAAGACAAAATGGAGGAAAATAGTACAATCAGAGGCCAATATTCCTCTTCACAAGGGACATGATTGGTACAATATTGGTAGACCCAATCCCCCTCCATGCTGGCACCAGACAGAAGGGCATGGTAAGCTGTTAGGCATGAACATCTCTTTAGGTCAGCCCATACCCTTCCTAACATTGGTTTGGAAATTCACCAACTCTAGCCACTATTCATGGCTCTGAGCTTGACCAAAGCATAAGGTAATGGTATCCCTAACTCAAGCATGTTAACTACTTTCTTTTTCTGAAGAGTCATGAGCAGGCATTACTTCATCATTCCTCCCTTCCACCACCAGATCTTACAGGTGTCTAAGACACTCAAAGAAACAAGCCTGCTTGGTCATAGTAAACACATTATCTCTTTAACACCAACAATGGTGGCTTCTATTGCAAGACTTCTGGATTTTGCCATATTCTTTTGGACATGACAAAGTTAGCAACCATTGGTGATGTGTGCAACGGAGTCCACAGGACTTTTTGCAGGGGGGTACAACCCAGAGCCCCCCCCCATGCAGCCATTTCAGTGTCCCATTACTTGGCTATTTCTCCCCAGTTGCCATACACACTGTTCAAAACTATGTGCATACTGTTTTATGCTTTACTTCTATGATATTACAGATATTTCGATTTCATTTACAAAGTTTATAGCACAAACACCGAGACATTTGACAATGAAAACAGACTTTGCATTAAAACTTCTCTACCTTTGAAAGTCACATTAACTGAAATAGCAATGAAACCCACATTCAAAGAAAATGCACCTGGCCATTGGTAGGTTAAGTTTATCTTTGGGCTGTTTTCAAATCATTGGCACCTTGCACACATTTTAGGACCATGCAAAAGTTCTTTAATACAATCAGGAAGGTGAATTAATTCTAATATATAATAATTGAATTATATCCCTTGTATAAAACAGCACTACTTGATAAAATGCGTTTTAAATTTATAGTTTTGAACATTTTCCCAGTAAGCAACAAAATAAAACATGTGAACCAATAATGACAAACTGTCCAATTTCATTTCAACCATAAAAGGCCACTCAAATGTCTGTCATTACAATCCACCAATATCAATCAATATGCACAATTTCTGCAGAAGTTAAAGTCATCTGAATAATTCCACATTAAAAAGATCTGAAACTAATGAAGAGATTGTTGCTATAAAACAGCTTGTATGTCAGTGTTTCATCTACAAGTTCAGTGCCTGTTGCCTTTGAATAAATTGCCTATTTTACATTAAAAGAAATGGTAAGCTGGTATATTGCAATAGGGAATGGGTGACAGGCTGAAAAAAGATTTTCATAGTTATTAGGCATCTCATCCAAAGGAGGACATACTCAGGACTGTGACACCCCATCCCCTGAAAATACAAATTTACATGCTGTGTGAATAGAAGCTACAGCCCTCTGTATCAAGACGCAAGTATGCAACCTGCCGTGCTACTAACACTGCTTTCAAATTATATACCACAATAATGGTACCATTTGCTAAACAAAACCAGTTGCACATTTTAAGCAGGTCTAGCATGAGCAGCAGTAAACTACTCTTCCCTTGAAGCTCACAATTCCTTGAAAATGCACTTGAAAAATATGCTAACTCTAACTAGGACATTTTACTCTATCTCACACACACTCACACACACACACACACACACACACACACACACACACACACACACACACACACACACACACACATATAAGCAAGAGAAAGCATTATGTTTCTTAACATCGAAGACATTCTCTGAAGATCATAGACATTCACTTTTATACACTGTCGCATAGTTGTGCAAATACATATATATATAGAACTGGTAGGTAGCATACTGTCATGAACAGTTGCAGACAGCAAACGACTTTCACTGTTAAGAAAAGAACATAGTTAAGGACAATACACATATATGAATAAATATGCATCAGTACCCACAAGAGATGTCCACAGCAAGTTCTGCAATCTACATTAAACAGCTTCTAAAGAAAGCCTCACAAATGTAGAGAGTAGCACAATGTACAGGTTACATCTTCCATACAGAAATGCTCCTTAACATTAGATTAGGGTAGGAGGACAAAATACACAATATACAATACACAGCTAAAACAGGATACAGCCCAGCACATGAAATATAGTAGATAAGCGGACTTACCTTGGTAATAGAAAACGACACTATCAAAATGTGTAGAGGTAATAATCCTGTGTATTTGTGTGTGTGTGTGTGTGTGTGTGTGTGTGTGTGTGTGTGTGTGTGTGTGTGTGTGTGTGCACACATGAGTATGTGTTTCTATCGGATTATTATAGACTTGCATGATCTACTGGCATGAAAGTTAGCTTTTGAATGACATACATCACTAATTGGCCTGATTTGCATGCAATTCCAGAATGTTATTCTCTGCAAAATGTATACCTTGTCATTGATTGAAAGCCCACAATGCCAATATTCACAAACATCCACTGTTCCAGTTGTATGTGCCAAAATCTTCATGTCTTGCAGAGCAAGCTTACTACATTGATATATAAGGATGAAGCCTTAACAAAGACAAATAGCTGGATTCATTTTATATAGTCAGGGCACCTATAAGTCTTGGCAGGTGAAAGGAATTATGAGGATATACTTCCTTACTTCTATTGCATGTCAGGGATAATGACAATATGCTGGAGTGAGGCAGGTGATGCCTGTGACCGTTTGCCTTGGTCAGCACCAGAACCATGCATGGTAGCTAGACTAGGGTTGCAGGCCATGAAGGGGAATTTTCACTTTCAGGGGAAGGCAGCGATGTACCAGGAGAGATGCCATGCCTAGTAGCTCACAACTGTCTTCTGCATAAGGCTCACAAATAGAGGTACTACCTCTCAGCACTGATTCATGCCATCCTCTATAGGTGTCAGTGATAGCTGTCAGGCTCACTTTCCTCTTGCACCTAGCTGTTGATCCCAACACAGATGGGTAATGACCTGAGGTACACTGAATAACTTGCTATCTAGTAGAGGAGGGCTTAGAGCAGACACATGCTTACAAATTTCTGCCCAACTCATAGAACTGCCATGGATTTCCAGGACTTAATAACCGAGTGAGTGTAATTGCAGAAACCTGGACATTGCAGGTATTATGTGGAATATTCACAGGAAGTTAGCATGTGGTGTAAGATCATGCCTGGATACATATCAGGCTATTATTTGTTAACATGCCCTACTCTGACCAGTATGAGCTCATGTGTGTATGGTATCATGTTTAACAATTTCAATATTTCATTTACAGTTGGTTTAGATTTTGAGGTCCATTTTCTAGTAATTGCTTTTTGGCAGCCAATAGCATTAAACTTAATAAGACCTTAAAATGTCTAAGCAATTCAGATCCACTGTTATCTCAACAGAATAGTTTTCTTAGTTACATACAATATTTCTGATGGCGTACTCTATGAGAATTTTTTTTTAATCTGCCACCTTATTACACTACTGAAAAAATTGTTCTCAGTTTATTTTATTTATTTTATTTTATTTTACGTTTGTTAACTGGGGGTGTCTGACTGAGCCGAAAAGGCCCTTTTTCAGCAGAGGCCCGGTGAGAAAAGCTCCACAAAGAAAAATTACAGACACATTTAGTTATTTAGACATGATCAGTATACACACAAATTACAAGAGACATGTTTTTACAGTGGTATGCGGCACAAACTGTTACAGTGGAGAGAACAAACAAAAAAAATATTAATTTTAAAAATAAAGGTAATTAATAGATTTGTGGTGTACATCTGAAATTTGGAACATAGTTAGAATACATACATAGTACACAGGTACAGTACATACATTGTAGATTAGACGGTGTTTGTGAGTAAGATTGAAAACTGTTATCAAGTGCTCTAGATTTAGTAATGTATATGTTATCCGCTTTCACTAGCCTGGGGAGCAATCATGGAACTGCCAACTTTGCTTGAGATGTTGCCTGATGAGGTCTTTAAATGAGGCTTTGGATGATGTGTTTTGAATGCTAGTAGGGACAGAGTTCCATTTTTTAGCCACTGAACTACTATATAGTGCATCTCCAAAGCTGTTGTAGCTGTTGGTGACTTCTAGTAGTAGTTTGCTTGATGATCTAAGAGGCCTTTTGGCTGAGTGATGTTGTACTAGGTTTTTGAGCGCAGGACACTTATTGGGGAGGTAATAGATAGAATGACAGAGGCAGACTGATTGTAGGTTAGGAGGTTGGGCAGTTCAAGCCAGTGGAGCTGTCTTAAAGCAGTACAGTGATGAGTTCTATATGAGCAATTTGCAGCAAAGCGGACAATCCTGTTATAGCAAACTTCAATTTTGCTTAGTTCAGTTTTGTTGAGATTAGTCAGAATGGGAGATGCATAGAGTAGGGTGGATAGAAGTTGGGAGCGAGCAATGGCTGATCTTGTGTTGTTGGTAAGAAATGGTTTGATTTGGTAGAGTGACCCCAGTTTGGCATGTACTTTTTTAATAGTTAAGTTGAGATGACTATCAAATTTTAGGTGGGAGTTAACTCTCTCTTAATTCAAAAAACACCAGCAACAGCCACAAAATGAAAAAACACAAATTACCAGCACTTGAACCAGCAGTTTCTTTTATTTAAAAGTGATCTGGTGCCTCGGCAATTCGTCTTCAAGGATCACAGTTCCTTCTAATTCTGAACAAGTATATATGCACACCAGTACAGCTGTCATCAATCAATTAAGTAATATCATATCAGACTTTTAAAGTGACCAACTTTGAGCTCATTGAAAGCATATCAATATAAACATTCATATTTAACTAATCAGGCCTTTTGGTCTGAATCAGGAATTAGGTATATAATTATTACTGTTAATTTTTGATAATTTGTATTGATTTTTGTGTTTTTGTATTATTTTGATTTTTTCATTAACTCTCTCTTACCTCTCTCTTTCCCCACACACTTCCTGCATTTGCTATTTACCTGTGAAAAAATGCTCTGAAGTCTGCTTGAGGTAAAAAGATTTCTAAGCAAAAGTATAAGCCTACTAGACTTGCAATCATGGGAGCCATTCATATGTTCTTCCATTGTTTCTTTGTAAATTGCTGTAAAAGTGTCTCTTCCTGATCTTTTATAGCATCCTCTGATTGATATTTTACCTGTTTATTCATTTACATTTATTTACATAGGCTGTTTGCTGGGATAGTGCAATGCTCACAAGAAAGCATTTGCAGGCACAGTCTGGGTTAAGAAGTTCACAAAAAAAAATAAATAAACAAACAAATAAATAAAATAAAATAGAACAAATTCATGATCTTTTTAGTTATCATGCCATAGTTTATGTGCCCTAGTAGTTATCCTTTTTTTATCCATTTTTCAACAGTAGCTTTTGTTCTAAAATCTACCATAGTTAGTCTTTCACTTAGGTTTCCCTACCCCTTTCTCTTTACCTATACTTTGATACCAGTCTCTAGTAGGGAAGACAATCTCCAACCTGCAAGGCCTCACCCTGCTATTATCCTTCAGTCTCTAGTTATTTGCCAGTTATGTTGAGTGAATTTCAACTCCTTCTTGCCTATTTTCTGTACTCTTGCTTACAGTTATCCATATTGGGAAAATCTCCTTTCTTCAGTTCCATTTTGACTCAGTTCTTAGAATACTTTTTGCAACTTTATAAATATAATATTTTGCCTGATTGTTATTATTCTCCTTAAGGATCTGCATCTAAAATCCAATTCTCTCCTTATTTCTTGAGACCCCAAACCTGCTTCATTACCATCTCTTTCCACTTTGATTTACAGCCTTCTGTTTGTGTTATGTATATTAACCTTAGCTGCATAGCTCTAACATTCATACAATCAAGTAATCTTTAACCACCTTGTTCTATGAGGAGGATCAGCTTATCCCACTTACTTGCCCAAATAAATTCTTTCAACTCTTTATTATTATGATAAAAAACAACACCAAAATAAGGAAGATAAATATCCAACTGTTTTATTGATTTAATGCTTTTGACCTAAAACGGTCTTCATCAGAATAAATACTAAAAATACTTACAGTTTTTAATACTATCCTAGAACATAAACACCAAATCACAAAGCTAACAAAGGTTTCCAGTGTTACATGCGTAGGTATATTTTGGAAGGCCCTTATTTTATAGATACTAAAAGCAACAAAACTTTTTCTGTACCAGGCTTTTTCAGTTGTGGTTCCAGGTATGTGATTTAGTTGGCAAATTTCTCATCTTGTGAAGCATTTTATATAGTAAAAACTAACAGGGAGGTCAGAAAAGGATCTACAAGCATCAGTATGTGATTAAGATGAAAAACACAGATAATGCATTACCTAAACATGCTGTTGAATGTAAGAGTTTTGAAAAGTTTTATTTTTTGTGTCATTGATTATGTACCTTCCCTTTTTACTGGTGACAAGGAGGGACAGCTTGAATATAGGGAGCTACAATTGTAAATCAAGCTCTAAGCATATTGTACACCAGGATTGCATAACAATGTTAATTACAAAGTTTTACTCAACAGAAAGCAACATTATGACAAACATAAATACTATTTATTCATGCCCTGTTTGTTTTTGGATTTAATTTTTAGACATAGCTTTAAGAAATTTATTGATTCATTTTTCAATCTTTGTGATTTGATGAGTACTTTTTAGCATATCATTTAAAAGCTGTAAGCATTTTTAGTATTTATTCTGATGAAGACCATTTTAGGACAAAAGCACTAATTCAATAAAACAGTTGGATGTTTATCTACCTTTCTTGGTGGTACTTTTTAGAATTTTGTGATTTTTCAGCAGTTACCATCAAGACTTCTTGTTGCTTTTACTCACATTACTCTTTATTAATTATTGTCTACAACTTCTACAACTTCTCAAGTTGATTAAAATATGTCTGACCTGTATACAAAACTAAAGGGATTAAAAGAACATTCATTGCTTGTATCTTACTGTTAATTTCCACAAACAAAAGTTCACAGTTTCTTAGTTTCAGAATCTTTTGTTTAGCCTCTTCCCACATAGCATTAGCTGCAATAACAGAATTCTCTTTAATCCATGCACTTAATTACTTCATCTTATTATGCCCACATAAACATGGGTATTGCTGAAACAATTCACATATGGGAACATAACTTACTACATATAGCCTTTGTTTTATCTTCATCAGTTTTATATCTCAAAAAGGCAATGGTACTGAATAATGTTCCATGTCAAGCTATGTACAACCGAAAGTTAGTTGGTTCAGGCATTCTAGTACTGTCAGGGATTGTGACAGTATAAAGATGCACTCATATATCACTCCCGAACATTTCCAGAATCTATATTACCTATTATCATAAACTATTATAATAAGCTTTTTCATGCTGGAGAAATGTACTTATTTGAGTAAGTCACTTGGAAAGCAATATTCACTGTTGAGGTAAATGTATTACCCTCACAGAAAAGTCTGTAGGATTACACTATACAAGGTGTTAGAGCAGTGGTATACACAGGTAATATGTTCTACAGTTATTATATTTATCAGACAGTGTAGCAATCATATATGCAATAAATATTATACCATTATAATACATTCAAGAAAGCAATGCATACATTTTAACCACTGGCTATTGAGTGGATGTTTGAACAGCTGATGGAGGAGCATATTTTTAGTTCTTGTACTTGAAAGAACTTTGTGCTTTTGTATTACTGTAGTACCCCTGTTGAATTAAATATTGTTAAAAGTACTGGAGTCCTCATTTGCTGAGTTGTTTTGCCTTTTAACTCAAATTTTTGTGCATTTCAAAGTAAAGATGGTGAGATTCACACATCTACTTGGAACTCCAACAGTTGGATACAAAGGTGCAATAAACCTGTGTTCAGCTATGTGTTGCATATTATCCATGGGTTCTTGTCAGATACATGTATGAAACATAATATGTTAAAATAACTGTTATCTCTAATGTATACTCAAATTGCACAATGATGCTCATATTATGCACACACTATAGAACAAACAATGTCACCAACATGGATGAATTGAAATATCGCATGTAATCAAAATGTAACTACGACAGCAACCAAAGAAATGTTGCCTATTATTGGTCTAAGATTCTTCATGTCTGCAATTTTGCAGTTGAATATTACAGTCAGAGTAACTCAACATTGCTCTGATAAGGAGCACCAAAATGGATGATGTGATATGTAGAATAAGTAGACAATGGCTAAAATATAAGAGAAATATGACTAACCTCTCTGTGCCTTATAAACTTACAGACACAATTATTATATCAGAATCTCACTGTTACATTCACTCCTCTAGGGACTTACCTTATTGCTGGTCATATGTCATCAAAATGTTATTACAACATTGTTTTTCATAAACTACACTGCAACATCCGTCAACATCAGATGTGCATAGCTGCACATTCCTTCAGGAGTCATGCAACAGTGCAACTGCACATACCCAAAACTCCATACATGCATCTGGAACATACAGCAACTATGTACTTTACAATGCACATAAGATCACATCAAACAACACCAGAGTTGATTAACTACCACCAACTATGACAAAAAAGGAAGGGGGAAAATTATGCAGCACACTTGCAAAATAAGAAAAAAAATGTAGAACCTAATATTTTACATATCGATCATATTCACTAAATAGGTGGAAGCTGAACTGTGTAAACATAATGCATGTTGAATATATTTAATTTTAATTGTATATGTCATTGCTGACATACACTGAGTATCACATATCTCCTTCCATTTGATTCTTTAACCTGTCCTACAAATTTGCAACAAGTACTCATTGGTGATCAGGCAATACGATAATTATAACTGATTGGTTCCTTACATTCTGGCAGCATGACACCATTTTATAATAGTATAGTAGTAGGATATACTGTTTTGTACAGCTGATAGTACTGCTTAAGATTAGTATATTTCCATATTTTTTACAATTAAGTTGTGTGAGCCAATATCAGCTCTGTCTTACACATTACACTACACTGTTTAATATTGTGCATACACAGATAAACTTATACTGCTTATAGTACAACATATTAGCAGATATCAGCTGTATGTATATCCAGGTATGATATTGCACTGAACTGTCTGCAATTCTCAAGAAATACCTGGAAATCTCAGATATTTCTGTAACTATGTTTCTCATCTCTCTCTCTTTCTCTGTCTCTGTCTCTCTCTCTCTCTCTCTGGCAATTTGTCCTGCATCATATGCAAAATGCAGCTCATATACATATCTATATGCAATACGTTTTTATTGTAAATTTCTGTTTTTTTTGCAAGACATGATGCCTTTTAAGGAAGCATGACCCCCTTGAGCATTCTTCTATGTGATACCACAGTTATACAGCATCAAACAAGTACTTGAACACCCCCGTCCAACCAGTATCACTATTTGATATGGATTGCTGAAGACAAAATGGAGGAAAATAGTACAATCAGAGGCCAGTATTCCTCTTCACAAGGGACAGGATTGGTACAATATTGGTAGACCCAATCCCCCTCCATGCTGGCACCAGACAGAAGGGCATGGTAAGCTATTAGGCATGAACATCTCTTTAGGTCAGCCCATACCCTTCCTAACATTGGGTTGGAAATTCACCAACTCTTGCCACTATTCATGGCTCTGAGCTTGACCAAAGCTTAAGGTAATTGTATCCCTAACTTAAGCATGTTAACTACTTTCTTTTTCTGAAGAGTCATGAGGAGTCATTACTTCATCATTCCTCCCTTCCACCATCAGATCTTACAGGTGTCTAAGACACTCAAAGAAACAAGCCTGCTTGGTCATAGTAAACACATTATCTCTTTAACACCAACAATGGTGGCTTCTATTGCAAGACTTCTGGATTTTGCCATATTCTTTTGGACATGACAAAGTTAGCAACCATTGGTGATGTGTGCAACGGAGCCCACAGGACTTTTTGCAGGGAGGTGCAACCCAGAGCCCCCCCATGCAGCCATTTCAGTGTCCCATTACTTGGCTATTTCTCCCCAGTTGACATACACACTGTTCAAAACTATGTGCATACTGTTTTATGCTTTACTTCTATGATATTACAGATATTTCGATTTCATTTACAAAGTTTATAGCACAAACACTGAGACATTTGACAATGAAAACAGACTTGGCATTGAAACTTCTCTACCTTTGAAAGTCACATTAACTGAAATAGCATTGAAAACCACATTCAAAGAAAATGCATCTGGCCATTGGTAGGTTAAGTTTATCTTTGGGCTGTTTTCAAATCATTGGCACCTTGCACACATTTTAGGACCATGCAAAAGTTATTTAATACAATCAGGAAGGTGAATTAATTCTAATATATAATAATTGAATAATATCCCTTGTATAACACAGCACTACTTGATAAAATGCATTTTTAATTTATAGTTTTGAACATTTTCCCAGTAAGCAACAAAATAAAACATGTGAACCAATAATGACAAACTGTCCAATTTCATTTCAACCATAAAAGGCCACTCAAATGTCTGTCATTACAATCCACCAATATCAGTCAATATGCACAATTTCTGCAGAAGTTAAAGTCATCTGAATAATTCCACATTAAAAAGATCTGAAACTAATGAAGAGATTGTTGCTATAAGACAACTTGTATGTCAGTGTTTCATCTACAAGTTCAGTGCCTGTTGCCTTTGAAAAAATTGCCTATTTTACATTAAAAGAAATGGTAAGCTGGTATATTGCAATAGGGAATGGGTAACGGGCTGAAAAGAGATGTTCATAGTTACTAGGCATCTCATCCAAAGGAGGACATACTCAGGACTGTGACACCCCATCCCCTGAAAATACAAATTTACATGCTGTGTGAGTAGAAGCTACAGCCCTCTGTATCAAGACACAAGTATGCAACCAGCTGTGCTACTAACACTGCTTTCAAATTATATACCACAATAATGGTACCATTTGCTAAACAAAACAGTTGCACATTTTAAGCAGGCCTAGCATGAGCAGCAGTAAACTTCTCTTCCCTTGAAGCTCACAATTCCTTGAAAATGCACTTGAAAAATATGCTAACTCTAACTAGGACATTTTACTCTCTCTCTCACACACACACAGACACACACACACACACACACACACACACACACACACACACACACACACACACACACACACACACACACACACACACACACACACACCTCAACCTGTTAGTGCAAGAAATCTGGACAAAGCCTAAAATAAATAGGGACAGTCAGACAAAAAATATTGCTCTTATGAACTTATAAAATTGCTATAGAAGCTCAAGCTCAGATGCAGCAAATGGACAGCTTCTATAAAAGCAGCAGAAATTGTTACCCTACTTTTACTTACAGCTTCTATAAAAGCAGCATAAATTGTTGCACTACTATTACTTGGTTTTTGAAGTGACCAAGGTTTCAGCTAGCTAATCAGTGATTAAAAAAAGTGATTCAGTCTTTGTGGGTTTTCTCATTTCTCAATTTGTAGGACTGTGGAATCATTACAGTTAAGCAGTGAGTGTGTGTGTGTGTGTGTGTGTGTGTGTGTGTGTGTGTGTGTGTGTGTGTGTGTGGGTGTTTGGGTGGGGCATGTACAAGGAATTGCAAAACTGCAAAAACACTTTTTAAAGTTTCACTTAGTTGAAACTGACTGAAGTTTCAGATAGCTGTATCCAAGATAAATGTATTGAACCAATAATTTTGTAATGCACTATACACTGCTTGACCAGAACTTTATAAATTATCTCTGGCATACCTGTCAACCTCAGCACAAGAAATCTGGACAAAGCCTAACATAATGGGTGGACAAAGGCCCCAAAATAGGGGCACATTTTAAATACTGCTGTTATAAACTTAGAAAGTTGCTAGAATAACAGGATTTCTGTTAGCATGCATTTTCTGAAGCACATCAAGTCTGAAACTCAAATGCATTTCATTATTTAGTGACTTTAATCCTTAAATCATCCTAGTGATTTGTCAAAAAACACAATTTTATTATGAGGAACAGACCAAACATATGAGTCAAAAATCTGGACATTCTGCAAAAATGTGTACAGTTGAGAGGTATGAAATGGCTTTTTTTCTTCTATTGGACCCACTGGTGACTTCAAATTTTGTTTATATATTTAACATTTCAACTGTTTGGTCACATCACAACAGTAAAAAACACATACCATATTCAATTTTTTTATTTTCTTAAAAAGAACTGCATTTATGACTAATAACATACTACTAATTTAAAAGACTTCAGATTTTAGCTCAAACAAGTAACTCTGGGGAAAGCCAGTAGCCTCTGTTGGGGGAGTTTGCTTGTGAATACATATGTACAAATCATACCATTTGTCTAGCAGGTGTGTCCAGAAGTGTATGGAATACAACACTTACCAGGAAAACTAGGTGCAAAAACCTCAGATGTTTTTCATTCCACCTTTGGGAAAAGAGCTTTCTCTAAGGCCATGTGTAGAACTACCTCAAGGTAGCAAGCAAAGGTGACTCATACTACATATCGGAAAAAATTAGTATGCATCCAGTGGTGTGTTGTATTGCGACTAACACAGCAACACTTGCTTTGTCTTTTAACAATCAGCTGTGCAAAAGGGAGGGTAAATAAAGCTTCACATCCAATTCAGCTGATTCTTTGCATCTGGGCAGCATCCACTGGCTAAAATCAAAAGGCAGTACAGAGTATCTGAAGTTCTTTTAACAGAACAGGACAGTGCTGAACTAACCTGCAGTGGTGGGAATTCAGATGGATTTTATAAGGTCACGTATACACAGCTTTAACTGCCAAGACGTTGGACTCTTATCAAAACATTTCTGAACAGACTGGGAGTGATTCCATCATAAACAGGAAAGTCACAGCTGGCCTCTGTGCTCCTCAGCTCCTTCCCCGAAATGGTCCAGCATTTAAGGGGACATTAAGGAAGACAGAGACAAAATGACTAGGAGCTGCACACAGCTAGACAACATAACTTATCTGTTCTGCAGAAATGCAAAAATGAAATTCTTATATAAAGATATTCCATTTATGAAGCAGTTGGTATGATCATAAGTATGGGCCTGCACCAAAATTCTTTTACAGTAAAGAAAAACTAAAATAATGACTTGGCCAAGAAAAAAATGAACACAGAAGGTGCTGTCAGACAGTTCAGTGTTAAGTTCTCCAAAACACACTCAAATTAAAAAAAAAAAAAAACTGGTGATTGCGTGTACGGGTTTAGAAATTAATTGTATCTAAGCAGAGTTTGTGAAATAAAGTTAAACAGAAAAATAGGAATACAGGATGTGCAAGTTTTTAGCAAAGAATCTGGATCAGCTCAGTAGCACAGCATCCAGATAACTGCAAATAACTCTCATTCTGGGAACGAGCAGACAGAGTCCTTCCTAGTGAAAGAACTGCCACCCATGCCAATGGACAGGACTTGGTACTTATGTTATACAGCTCATAAGTTCATAGGTGTGTACTACCAAGGTTCGCATCCCCGACCCCCCCCCCATAAGATTACATGAACTCTGTGTCAAGCAAGCTGCTTACCTGTCTGCCATTGTGTACCAGCTGACACTGCAACAAGCTCTGTTATTATAAGTTAACAAATGAGAAAGCACATCAGTTTTCCATATTTTTCTATAAAATCCAAGGATCTGAGTCACTCTTACTCTGAGGCATTACCATTAATCACCCGGAAGGCATTGGACACTAGGGGAGTGCGGCACTTTCACGTTCCAGCGCCAAGTGTTCAGTGTACAAAAAAAATTACCTCAGGAGGAGTGGACTGCTTTCTTGTTCCCTGGAGGGCACTGGACACTAGGGGAAATACTGGGCACTCACTCACAATCTGACTCTTAAGTGCACTGCTTTCATGCTTTGGCGCCAAGTGTTCAGTGTACAAAAAAAAAATTATCTCAGGAGTGGACTTCTTTCTTGTTCCCTGTCTTTGATCAACCTACCTACCTTCTTGTGTTATACAAAAACTAAGTGCACAACACCACCGGCCCAGTCCAGTCCTTCCACCAGATGATGAATCTTTGGTTTGTTCAGGTCAATGGGATACTTCCACAGTCATCCAATTAACTCTATGAAACTATGGTTGTAAATGGAGAGATGCAGTTTAAGGAGGAATTTGAGGCTTGTCAATTATGCATCATCATGTCATGTGACTGCCGACTGCCACCTCCACTACCATCTCTTCCGAAGTTTTGAACGATGTAGGCTGGCTTTACAGAAAAAAAATGTAAGTGGAAATTAAATCATCACAGATAGCTTTAAGAAAATCCATGGGGGTGCAAATGCACCCCCTTGAACCTGCCTGCGGGCGCACTTGGATGTGTGCTATCCATCTTGGCAATTCTGAAACATTGTATGAGGTTCATTAATTATATCTAACTAATAAACAAACAAAAAAAAACAGCAATTGAATGAAACAAAGTGGTGACTGTGTTCTTTCATCTTAAAAAAAGACTTCATCAGAAAAAATAAATGGCATCAAATATGGGTTTAAATAATACAATCAATAACCAATTTAAATCAAGTGTTGATGTCACATGATATTTAAGCATTTAAATTCACACAAATAAATATTACCAACTGAAGTATTGAAAAATTACAAACACCAAAGAAAATGTGTATATAATTGAAATTTAACTCTAACAGGTCACAACTTTTTTTCCAAATATAGTTAATAAACATATAGATAGTTAAACTAGGTTGGTTATCTGCTTCCAGTTTAACCTACCAGTATAACTCTACATAGTAATTAATTGTACCAGGTACCACCCATGACCTTCTGTTCTACTTTTTCTAGGTCAAAGAACATGAACTTATTACAAATCTTACACACATTTTTATGTTTAGCTAGAGCATTATTTAAACCATTCTTTTATAGAATATCCATGTTAATGTATCTTCAGTTTTAACTCATTTTTTTTTGTTTTCCCTGTATAAAATCCAGGACGAGCATTATATGTAGCCAAATATAGAACCCCCTGGATAATACAAGTGAAATGTCCTTTTGAATATAATTTCTTTTTTACCAAGGAGAATGAATCCCCCCACACATACACACACACACATGCACACACACACACACACACACACACACACACACACACACACACACACACACACACACACACACACACACACACACATATATATATATACATATATATTTGTATGTTTTACAACATCCACAACTGTGCATACCAGTAGGTTTATTGGATTTCATCCCCCTATTGTTTTCTTCCACAAACTCTGTGGTATTGTCTTTCCCCTTTTAAAATAAAACTTGTGGTGTTTACCTATTTTATCCCTGATATTTACAAAATTGTCAAAAAATGTGCCAAAGATGTACTATAATTGTTTGATTCTGGGCCATTATCAGTAGAAAAGGGGCACACATGGCTCTACGAAAATCAGAATTGTAACTCATAGAGTTGGTTGGCACCATACAAACATAAGATTGGGGCAAAAGCAGTCAATCCATCTGCCAAGATCTCATTTTTCACCTCATAAAGTAACTGAAGTGAATATCATCTATCCAAACTTGATTTGTGTAAGGAAGTCATCTGTATAAATATTATATCTTTTGATGTTAAGTAAGGAAAGCTAACATAGTGGGCCAGATTCAGGAAGCCTCCGTGTAAGAGTTATAACTCTTACACGGAGGCTGCAGTTAAACTGTGTGATGTCAGCATGTCATGCATATGCATGAGGTGCATGAGGCATGCTGAATCACACTAGTAACTCTTACACGGTCCGTGTAAGAGAGTAGGGGGCGTGTCTGTAGGCTAAGCTCTGCAAGTGGACACGCCCCCGGAAAACTAGAATGGCTGAAAGTAAACAGCCACGAGAAAGGCCATGAAAATGTGAATAAACACACTATACAACACATGCCCCGACTGGCCATCAGTGTATAAAGTGAAGAGATGTCATAAAAGTAAATGAAAACCTTTTTTTTTGTTAAACCCGTAAATGTTTGCTACTGTGTGCGCGGGTGTGCTACTAGCGCAATCACAGTTAGCAGTCAGTGGAAAAGGATATAAGAACTAAATATGCAAAGTAAGCCAAGAAATAATAGCTTAGTGGTAGAGTAGCCGCCCTATGAGTAGGCAGGCAGGGTTCGAGCCCCTACAACAACCTTTTTTTTTTTGTAAATAAGCACTAAAAAGCCCCCTGACAGTATTGTACAAATGTAAATGTATTCCCTTTTGTAAAATGGAATGAAATAGAGCATATATTTTGAAGTAACATAAGAATAAAAATAGTCAGAAATGTACTGATAGCTAAGCTGCCGTGAGACAGAGTGCCCGTAGCTGAGTAGTGTTTAGAAGCTGCAAACTGCGTGCCCGTTGCCAAGCAGCGGGTAAACAGGCTGAAACTGTGTGCAATTAGATGAACATGTGTGTCACTAGCCAATTAAGATTTATCCCAGCGCACACCATTTGCGCGCCGCTCCCACAAGCTAACTGCCAGTGCGCATGCGTTACCTCCGCAAACGAGCGCAGAACAGGTTTAAAGTGCTTAAAAGTGCTTTTGGCATGTTTGATTGACAGGTCTTCAACTCATTTCTGTCAGGAAAAGCAAAAAGCAGTTGCCAGATTCGAACCCAGGATACCATGCACTAGAGTCAAGGAACTAAACCACCAAGCCATGACAGCAATACCTAGAAAAGCAGAAATAGCATATATATGGGATAAAACCCAGAATGGAGCATGAGAAAGCATTTTCAGTGAAGTAGATACAATTCCAAAATGGCCAATCAGAGAAATGTGCCGGAAAAGCGGCATATATAAGCCCCATAGGCGGGAATACACAGCATAACTGATTGTAGAACAGACTTGCAGTCAGCATGAGTGGAGTAGGTGAGGGACGTTGCTTTCGAGCACAGCGTTGGGGCGTTGAGGAGTCCAGATATATGGTCTGGCTCCTTGTCCATAATCACGAGGCCCAACTCATGCAGGGCCAGGTCTCATGGGGAGTATATAGGGCTGAGGCGTGGGACCAGTTGGCTCGTGATCTGACCAGTGCTACTGGCATTCCACGCACTGGTGAGCAGGTCCGTCACCACCATGCGGACCTGAAGAGACGCAAGCAGGACCAATTGAACCGTTGGATCCAGGAGGCCCGGCAAATGCCCAACGCCCCACTACTGAGTAAGTCACATTTTACCCATGTATGTAAGTATTTCAACCAGCTGATACCATGGAGATGTGTAGTCCAATATTATTCCCTTTGTATTACAGCTGCAGGTGTCCGCTCTGCGAATCGTGAGATGCACGCCAGAAGGCTGGTGCTGCGCCACCATGCAGGTTAGTAACCCCACCCAGTACTTGTAAATAAATATTATTATGTACCATGTATCAGAACAGTGCAGTGTATTGATTAAAAGTAATATAATGTGCAAGCAGGAATTGAACGCCTGCAGGTATGGCTGCAACAAGTTCATCAGTATGCAAGTGTAACTGGAAATATAATTGATAGAATTAAACAGTGCTGTAATACAGATGTCCCATCATTAATTAAATATACTGTAACCTGCAGTATAGTCTCAAGAGTACAGCTTCAGAATCTGAGGTAGTCACATGTGAGATATATCCCCTGTTGAAATGCTGAATCATGACAGAAGTGAGGCTGTTGGAAAGTGTTTGAATCACCACAGGTCTAATATGTGAACAAAGCATAGAAGTACCAACCTGAACTGTGAAGTTGCAGAATGTATGAGAGTGACAGAAATGCTCATGTATGAATAAATAAAGTAGTAATAACCCCTGAATATATAAGCCTCAGTGTGTTTTTACAGAACTAAATGCATGTGGGAAGTACAAATTAACATCCCAAACTGAGTTCAGTGTGTCTGAATCTGAATGTCTAGCTCAAAATCTGTATATGGTGATAACAGTAAACAATTTGCAGATAGAATGAATGATTATCTGACAGACTAAACAGCCATAGTTGTCCCCTGTCCTGTCATCAAAGTGTAGCAGGATGATGTATCTGATCAAATTCAAAATAAGTAGGATAGTGATGTATGTGTAACAGGTGTAGCATGACAGTCAAATAAAGATTATTTTGAAACATCAGCCTCAACTTAATTGTGTATCTATGATAAATGTGAATCAATGTTTAACATATGAATGTGTCATCACTTTCTATCCCCACCCAACCCTGTAATTCCATATAACAACATCCACTAAATAATGGTATGTGAACATTTCATTAATCATGGACATTTGTCCGTTCCAAACATATATGCATGTCTGTTCGTGCATGTGCCCTGTTCATACCTGCAAATACGATGGCCTGTTGCCATTAATCAACCCTGCATGTCGTTTGACTGTGTTTTGCTGTTCAAATAATGCATGTGATATTGATATGCCCCTTGTTCAATGGTGTTCATATCTGGGTGTTTGTTTGATGGGAATACCAATGCATGCTGTTACAACTAATCTGAATGGAATAAAATGCCACTAACCCAAACTAACATAACTACTCACAAACCTAGAACGCTTGGGAAGGCAGGTCCCAGCGGACCCACCTCTCCCACCTCAGCTGGTGACTGCACCTGGCACTAGTGCCCAGGCGGACCCTCCGGTGGCCCTGTGCCACCTTCGGGTGGAAGCGCTGCAGGGGATGGGGCCCGTCCCCTCTGCAAGTGTGGCCGGAGGGTTCGGCCCACTCACCCTCCGCGGTGTCCAGTCTGTGGTGCGAGGGAGATCCAAGACACTGTTCTTGGACCCCACGCCAGCTCGAGGCTCGTGTGGCACAGCTAACGGCCCCGGCCGCTGCCCGCCTACACAGCCCCAGCACAGCCCCGTCCTGGGCTGTGAAGGAACAGTGGCAACTGCCTATGGGTGGGGATATCAGTTCCACTGTTGCCATCTGTGGGCTCGTGCATCTCGGATATCCCAACCTCCGTCCCCGCCAATTGTGTAACCCCCACGTGTGTCATACACCGTCCCTGTATGCGCCTTGTCTGTCTTGTCTGTTAACCTACCCAACCTACCTCCCCAGCTTTACCGACTTCCTTCACCTGTCATACCACTCTCACCTGTAAAAAAAAAAAAAAGGGCACTCTGTCCCACAAAAAAATTATGCCCCATACATAGCTGTCCATGTCGCAGACATGTCCGCTGGACATCTAAACTGTTAATTACAATTGGCTGTACAACAAATATTAATGTTGTCCTGACACCTCTCTCAGAGGTGGAAGGTTTCAAATGTCTCACCAAAATACATAGAAATATACAGCTGTTGCTGCAAAAGACATGGGCATCTATGGGCCTTACCTACACCCTTCCTGCAAATCCCACGCTTCTTTCCCTACTGTCTTACCCTCTTTGTGACCCCTTTTCACCACTTTCCTGTCACCCCTTTTCTTTTCTTTCAAAGAAAATAGCTGGTGTGGCTTGTGTTAGCGGAGCTCACCGCCAGTGCAAGCAGCGTGAGCTCCGCAAAGCAGCAGACCTGGTTTAGTGCTTAAAAGTGCCTTTATGGCACTTTGATTGACAGGTCCTGTACTCAGTTCGAAAGTTTGCTAAGAAAAATAAATTCCCACTGTCAGTCTCGAACCCAGGACCTTGGTAACATTAGTCCGTATGACCTACCACTAAGCCATGCCTGCTTTACAAGAACACACTGCTAAAATAAATATAACATGTAATAGTAGGAATCAGTATAAAGGTAATATAGGAGATGTACTATCCAAAGCATGTTTGGTAGAGTTTTAATGGCCAAATTACTGGATTCCCATACTAGTTCAGTGTGAGCAGAAACAGCACTGCTACCTGTTAGCTTGTACATAATAATGTAAGGTAATGTACATATGTGAAGGTATGTATATCTACACATACATATATATAAATATATATTAATACATATGAAATATAATCGTAGGTCTCAGTAGCCATACACACTCACTACAGGAAAAAGTTAACATAATTGCTGCAACCTGAATCTGCAACACAGCCTGACCCCTGTGTGACCTACTTACCCTTCTAACTGCTTACAGGTGGCCTCAACACTTTGATTGACAGGTCCTGTACTCAGTTTGAAAGTTTGCAAAGTAAAAATTCCCACTGTCAGTCTTGAAACCAGGACCTAGGTAACATTAGTCTGTTTGACCTACCACTAAGCCATGCCTGCTTTGGAAGAGCACACTGCTAAAATAAATATAACATGTAATAGTAGGAATCAGTATAAAGGCAATATAGGAGATGTACTATCCAAAGCATGTTTGGTAGAGTTTTAATGGCCAAATTACTGGATTCCCATACTAGTTCAGTGTGAGCAGAAACAGCCCTGCTACCTGTTAGCTTGTACATAATAATGTAAGGTAATGTACATATGTGAAGGTATGTATATCAACACATACATATATATAAATATATATTAATACATATGAAATATAATCGTAGGTCTCAGTAGCCATACACACTCACTACAGGAAACAGTGAAGATATATGCAGCAACCAGAATCTGCAACACAGCCTGGCTCCTGTGAGACCTACTAAGCCCTTTAACTGCTTAAAGGTGCCTCTAGCACTGTGATTGATAGGCCCTATACTCAACTCAAAAGCAGAATATGAGCATACTAGTAGGCCCTACCACAAGACCATTGTAACACTAGTCTGTATGACCTACCACTAAGCCATGACTCTCATACAGGAATATAGTGCTAAATAAGTGGAACATGTAATAGTAGGAATGAAGATAAAGGCAATATAGTATGTCTACTACCCAAAGCATGTCAGGCAGACTTTTATAGTCCCAATTACTGGATTCCCATACTAGAGTAGTGTTAATGGAAACAGCCCTGCTAATTGTTAGCTTGTACCCAATAATGTCAGCTAATGTACATATATGAAAGTATGTATATGTACACAGATATATATATATATATTCATATAGCAATACATATGACATATAGTTGTAGGTGTCAGTATGCATACACACTCACTACAGGGAACAGGCAAGATAAATGCAGCAACCTGAATCTACAACACAGCATGAAGCATGGGAGATGTACTAACCTTCACACTCACAGAACACTGTCAACAGCATACCAGCATGGTCCACGCCCTACAATCTGAAAGGGCAACGCCTATCTCACATACCCTTTTATAGCAGTGTCCTGAAATCACAGTGAGACATGCAATTAGTACACACCCAGCTGCTTGCAATTAGCAAATGCTGCCTTACAATTGGTGCAGAGGCCATCACATGGATCTATGCAGATACCTACAAAAGTATTCAGTACCCACACTCCACTCATGCAATACAGTCATTGCACTAACCGAATGAGAAAGAGAGAGAGAGAGACAGACAGAGAGAGAAAACAAAATATACTGACAGCCAGCAGCAAAACAGCAGCAGCAGCAGCAGCAACAGCAGCAAAATACAAGCAGCACGACTGACTCACCAAAAGCTGCCACAAACACAGGTAATGCAAAGTAGCAGGTTAATCCTGTGTATACTGTGACACCTCCAAATGTATCATAGTTCACTATCAATAGGTATGTCCATGAGATAGGTTGTGTGTAGATAGTCATGAAATATAAACATATGTAATATTGTTGTACATGTGGGCCATAACTAACACTTCCATAGCTTAGAACACAAGGCCAGTTGTGCATATGATGCAGTAGTTCCCAGGGTCAGTAGAGGTTCCTCCTCATTGGTGTGGGACCACTGTGTATGTATGGCACTGTTCAGGTACATATCCTGTAGTATGGCCATGGATTAATATCAGTCTGTCATGTGGTGCTATGTCCTCCAGGGGTGAATGTAGCACACATCCAGGGATACCATTCCGTAACAGTGATGATATGTGTTCTGCAATGATGAGGGTGGCTCTCACCTGGACATGTGAGAGGATAGGGAGGTTACAGTCATCTGGGATAACTAATAACACGTGTGTAGGACAATGGGGGTACCTGCACCTAAACTGTCTGCAAAATTGTTGGCAATATCTGTGCATTTGGTGAATGTGAAGCATCTTAACACTGCAGACAACAGATGCCTTCCCGTCATGTGAATCTGCCCTGTGCTGCAGTAGCCTCCTACTATTGTTATACAATATGCCTGTATCTGTAGTCCACTGGACAGGATTAATAAGTGGTGTGCAGTTGTTCTGGGTTAGATAACTGTGTGCACAGTACATGCAGTATGTGGGATGTCTGTGGTAAGCATATGCAAATGTGCTGGCGGTGTGTGTTGTGGCTTCCACTGGCCCAGTGGGCTGCATGGATAGCATCACTGTCATAACTACTGAATAACTGTGTAATTACATGCATACATAGCAAGGTAGTGTATTGTGCTTGTGGTGTTGTTCAGATATGTATATCCAGGCTGAGTAATTTGTGTCCACATCACAGGGTTGGATGGCAGCACACATCCAGTATGTATGGATGAACACCCAGAATGTGTCACACGTGTCACCTGTGCAGACGATCTGGCCATTACCTGTGCATCCCTCACAACACACACACATGCAACATATGGCAGAAGTACTATAGCAGTACACACATGTTCATAGGTTCATACTAGGCTATCTGCCCGAGGGCATTTACAAGCCTAGCCCATAGTTTTGTGGCTTACGCCACCCCTTTAGTATGGGGAACCATACCCATTATTTTGCTGTGCCTCTGTCGAGCAGTGACACTGAGGTAATCCCTGGGGTATATCTGCGATCTCCCATCCATTGGTCAAGATTTCTCTTGAACAAGGCCATCGAGGTGCTCTGCCTCACATATACCGTGATTTTGTTCCACAGCATAGGGAGTCTTTGGTTGATGAATCTATCCCTCCAGCATGTCCTATTAATAGCCGTGTCGAGGTTTAAGTCTCCTGGCCTTGTGGCTCTGATGGATCTAGATTTTTAGGTGAAGCATATTCATCAAATCTGGGTCTGACATGGCCTTGTATGTTGGGCAAAGGTCACCTCTGAGCAAGCGGTAAGCGACTGAATACAACATACATGGACATGCTGGAGGGGCAAATTCCTAACTGAGAGGCTCCCTTTACTCTGTAATGAGCTCGAACAGTTGAGAATGAACAGTTCATAGGTTCATACTAGGCTATTTGCCCTAGGGCATTGGTAAGCCTAGTAGAATGTGTTTGTCTTTTGCCACCCAATCACAAGTTATGCTGCTATGCCCTTGTCCGACTTTTAGTATACTATGCCTCTGTCTAACAGTGACATAGAAGTGATACCTGGGGTACAACTATGATCTCCATCCACTCATCCAGATTCCTATGGAAGAGAGTCAATGAGGGACTCTGCCTAACCAGTAGTGTGAGCTCATTACAGAGTGAAGGGAGCCTCTCGGTTAGGAATATGCCCTCCAGCATGTCCATGTATGTCAGTGCTGAGGTCCAGCTCTCCTGAGCATGTGGCTGTATGGGACTCTGATTGCCTGAGGTACATCACGCTCATTACTGCTAGGTAGGACATGGCTGTATATGGCATGCACAGATTGCCCCTGAACAGGCAGTATGCCACTGAGTCCAGCTGGATTCACTTTACCTGGGCAGCATATGACATCTGTGTGAGCCATTGCATCCCCTTGATGATGTACTGTTGTCCTGTACCAGTTGCTGTAGGTGTCTGGTTAGGTACATCCCAAAAGGTGCATTGTATGCAATTATAGGCCTGATGATGGATGAGTACAGAGGCACAATGACCTCCCCTGCCATACATGTGAATCAGTCATGATTAGCTGGGCTATATAACATGTCTGTCAATCCACGCTGCCCATGTGGTAGACAAATGACAGACTGCTACCATGTTTCTTCCCCAGGTCCCCAACCACGCCTACTGTACTCAATGGCCTAACACCTATGTTGTACTGTGCCACCAATGTGGAGGCGTGGGAATCT
This sequence comes from Protopterus annectens, assembly GCF_019279795.1. NCBI lineage: Eukaryota > Metazoa > Chordata > Ceratodontiformes > Protopteridae > Protopterus > Protopterus annectens. The sequence goes on along the minus strand of NC_056729.1, from coordinate 838,816,848 downwards.
GCATTGAATACTGATACTCCCTCCCTTGTTCAAGTGTTGTGGCCGACAAGAATGGTAACAGCTATAACGTGGTAGTACTGGTGTGCTCCTGTGAAACCTGAAACAGGTTCATGTTACTGCACAGATATCGATGTCCAGAATGCTAGGTAGGGTTTTGGGTGCGTGCATCCTTGGGTCTAGACGTCCAGTGTTGAGTAGCATCACTCTTACTTCCTCATCCTTTGTGATACAAATGGATGTGGGTTTGCCTTATGAGCCTTGCCTAATACAGGCACAATGGGTGTAGCAGGAGGCTCCGCCAAATGTCAATAGGACTGTGGTGACAGGTGCAAGCTGTCCCTAGCAAAGCATACCACCCCAAGATGGCAGGGATTGGCACACCTGTGAATGACACCAGTATGTCAGTCAATTGTTGGAAGGGATAATTGTGCCTTGATATTGTGGCATTGTTCTAGGTGAGGGTAGGATGCTACTCAAGGTCAGGGTCAAACTGTCCCGGCTACGTGCTCAGAGAGCTCTGTAATGTCTCATGTCATGTAGTCCAGGGAGGAATGTGTCAGGCCATTCACAGCAGCATGGACATTGACTGAGTCATACCTGTACCTGCCTTGGGGTTACCTGACTGTTTGTGTTATGTGGCAGGTCATAGTGCCTGACAGGCTGCACACCGTGACCCTCACCTCGTTAAGCCTGGTGAACGTGATGTGAGTGTGCCTGATCATAGAGGCACCTAGTACAGGTGTATGAGGTGTGTTGTTAACTGTTAATGGCTGTGAGTGTTCAGCACATTGGCTTTGTGTGATATGTGTTGCACATGTTCGCTCATGTGGTAGTGGTTGCCTGGATGTCTGCATAGGAGGTCTCTGCTGCATAGGCAGAGCTGTGGTCTGAGCCTACAAGTATGATCATGTGTGATCATGTGTTAGGTCCGCTGTTGTGTTAGGTCTACGTGAGACTGGAAGTGTAGTGAGTGATCCCCTTTGCCACGTGACTGGTTATGGCGGTATTGAGTAGACAGAGCCTAGCCTCCAGTCTGGTATATGGTTGCATCACTCACATGAGTTTGAATTTGTCGTTAGGAGGAGGGGTTGTCTGTGTACATGCATCTGTTCTAACATTGTCTCTGGAGTACCACACTCACCAGCTGGACTGAGGAGGGAACTGACAACTGACCTCTGGACATGCTAGAATACTATTGTGAACTCTGTAATCACTAATGATTGAAAACAAGGTCCAGTGGGGAGTGAGGGTGTACTGACATTACCTACAACTGCTGACTGATATAAAAGCGCCAGTGAGCAAATGCCAGGTAACCTAAGTGCAATGTGTCACAATGAAGTAAATGCAACAATGACAAGCAGTCACTTGCTGTCATGTGTAACATGGAAGTACGCACAGTAAGCAATGCAGATAACAGTAGTGAGTCACAGATGTGTTTCAAAGATGTGTACTATGTGGAAGTAGCATACCAGTGAAATAACAAGCTAACAGATAACAAGCATATAAACAAAGGTAGATGCAGGAGGCCTGATGTAGTGTTTGCTACAACAAACAAGGTGTAGCAATGTCAGTAAGATACAGCTCAGATATGCATGCACTATAAACCTGATACCAGATGTCCCCAGCTATGAATGGCAGAGTACAGCCTATTGTCACACATGAGTGCAGACCACAAACCTCGTTAATGTTAAATAACTGGCCTAAAGGACAACTGCCCATACCAGAAGTAATACACTTGTACACTGGGCCCACAATCAGCAGTTCCCAACTTCAATGGATGAAAGATATGTGTCCTGCCACCACAGTGCTTGCCACCAACCTCCCTAATGTAAAACAACTGGTCTGAAGGCCAAGTACTTAGTACAAATGACATAGAATGATAGCTACACTGTAATCAGGTTTTAACCAATCAGTAATAAGTAGAAGTTAACACTCCTGTATAGAATGTGTACCATGTATTGTTGAGATACTATGCTGATAACCTGTTTGTGTACCTTTCCAGATAGACATGGCACCTAAGAGAAATCCTGCGATTCTGCTGCAGAGGATGACGTGATCCACCAGAGCCTGGTGCGTGACTATGCCATCCTGTTCTCACGCACCACCCAGAACCAGCAGGAGAGGTCTGCACTGTGGCAAAGCCTTGTTAGCAGGATAAATGATGTTGGCATGCATGATAGGACATATGAGCAGGTGAGACATCACTGCAGTGATTTGATAAGAAATGTCCGCCAGCGTGCTGCAGATATCCGCAGGCAACAGGCTGCCACAGGTGGGGTGGCTACACATCCCCCCCTCACCAGACAGGAGGGGCTACTGCTAAGTGTTGTGGATCCAGCCCCAGAACAACATCAACCATCATGCATCATGATGGAGGTTGGATCCACACATCAGCAAGACAGCGAGCGTGCAGGTAAGATGCCATATTCATTTATTGTTATTACTTTTACATTTGTTGACCCATATAGTCTAGCTGGATATGAGTTCATTTTCAGTAGAGGCATGTGGAGAAAAGCTCCACACATAACGTAATAAAGGCAGACAGACAAGTTGTCAATACAGACAGCCAACATAATAGAATTGTACACCAGCCTGTTAATTAAATAAACATACATGTAAGGAAGTCAAACAGTTTATAGTCATACACAATGTACCGTTGGTTTCAAAGCAATCCTACCTAAAGCATAATGGTTATGCAATAAGGCAAAAGCCATATACATAATAGTTAGGGCTCAGAAGGGTAGAGAAGTAGAAGGAGTATGACAGATACAATGATATGGAAGAGGCAGGAGTCAAGAAGGGAAGTGAGGAAAAGAAGGAAGACAGTCAAGAGGAGGTGGGAGGGATGGGAGAAGTAGGTCAGAGCATAGAAGGACATCAAGGTGAAAGAAACAGGGTAGAAGCTAGTTTCTATGCACAATGAGGGGTTAAAGGTGAAGAGAGCATAGGGAGAGGGACATTAGCCTGACTCCAAGAAGAACAAAGCCAGTGGTTTTGGAAGTACAATATGAGTTGACGCTTGAAGAGAGGTAAGGGTGAGATTAGAGTTAACTCCTGGTATGTACATATGACTGTTCTGTACGCTGTTACTTCATGCACGCATAAGGTGTGCATGTGGTATGTATCTGTCATCATGATATATATACAGACATGATGTGCAGCTGATGTGTATAAGGGAACTAGTGTACTACTGTACTGTATCATGTGCAAAACAAATGGCACACATGTGCCCACTGACATTACTCTCTTCACACTTCCAGGTCCCTCCCATGTATCACCGAGGCAGGCCATACATGCTGGTGAGTCTTTTAACAGTATCTGTAAAACAATTTATAAAACTAGGAAGAGTAGTGTAACTCTGTAGTAGACATGCTGGTGACTGTGTCCACAATAACTGTAATTGACAGGTAGTAAATTGAGTAGTGTAACACGGTATTGATGTGTGTGTTTACTGTGGGGTGTGCATGTGTGCAAGTGTGCCTGTGCCCAAGTGTGCATGTGTGTTAGTGTCCATGAGTGCATGTGTCCATTTCTGAATGTGTGCATTAGTATTGAAGTTCATCTCTTTCAAATATGTATTGAGACTGTAATCTGTGTTCCATGTTTTCCTCCCGTAGGTTCTGGTGCTGCTCTGGTGACCTGCAGCAGGGAACCTGAATCTTGTGCCCCAGGTACTGATGATGATGAAATGTCTGTAATGGTGCAGGAAGGTGTGTCTGGGTCCGCCATTGGTCAGCCAATTGACAGTACACAGCTTTCAACCCGTCAATGCGCACAGTCATCCTGCCGTTACATCCTTTATCACCATTGTCCCTAGGTGATGGACAGTCAGCAGTGGGCATAGATCAGGGTAATGTGGTACCTGTGGCACATGCATCCTCACAAGGCAGCCATGTGCAGAGGCCTCAATGGTACCACGCAGACAGTCGCCCATGGGTTCTCGGGGGCATCCGTGGCCGCACTGCCTCTGGCCGACGTGCCCAGGAGGTATGTCAACCTCCACTATGTTTAGAACTGTCATGCAGGCACAGGCACGTATGGAAAGGTACACCAGACAGGGTCTGAGGGAGCTGAGAGCATGTCGCATAGCCATGACAGACGGCATGCATGATGTTGCGAATGCTATCCGTAACTTCACAGATGTCGTTGACAGACGCTGTGGGGGCATACAACAGCTGCTCCACAACCAGGTGTCCATGGGCCAGGGCGATGGTGTGCGCTTGCGGCGCCGACGCGGCCGTATGCCAGCAAGAGCACCAGCTGGCAGTGGCCGCGGACGACAACGGGCCCACTCGGCGCCTCAAGTGCCAGCACCAGCCCCAGCAATGCTGGGTCTGTGCTGTCATCCAGACGCCCCAGGAGACCACGTGCACGTGGCTCTGGACAGTCCCAACAGGGAACTGTGTCCAGTCAACACACCCCTGCTTCCGATGACAGTACCCAGTCTGGGTTAGTACCGGATACGGCCCGTAGCACCCCTGCCAGGCACAGGTACCGTGTCCGTGCCCACAGACACTGATTTGGATGACCTGACAGGTGCAGTCTGTGGCTGTCCACAAAACCCTGTACATGGCAGCCATTATGTGGGACTGTGTGCGTGCTTACACACATGCAGAAACCTAACACCTAGGGCAAACACATACACACACACACTGCACCAACAACGGTCCACCCTGTACTGCTGCCCCTCACAAACACACATACACACACATGTCAATTGGTGTTACCAGTGGCCGGCTTGGGCATATCTAACCCACACCCTGTGCATATGATGACACTGTGCCACCTCCTGCATACTACAACATCGGTGCAGGTAAAGGTAAACACGTTGCTGATGCACAGGGTGACTACATAGATGTGTATAAGTAGTAACATGTTGGTAACTGTTGTGTGTTGCAGTATAAATGTGTGTATATCCCATCAGTCCTGCTGCAGTAACTGTATGAATGTCCTCAATTGTTATCTGCACCCATACTACTTAACAAAGTGTACCTGCTGCACACCATCACATGCTAACATTGACTATGGCAATGTGCATCTTGTGCTGTTATGTAGATTCAGCTACATGTATCTGTTCTGTCACACATGCATTTATACACACCCTGCTACCCACACACATGCACACGCCACCTGCCATTCCCATTATTTATCACCCTACATGAGTAGCTGTTGATACATGACAGGTACACATTTCAGAAGTGCACTATGTTGTTTACTACTGGCATCCCCTTCTCTACCTGTACTCACAGGGTGCAGGCAACCTCATCAGTTGGAAGATGTAATGTGCATCAGGTACTGTAGTACCCTGATTGCCACAGCAAACATGCTTCCCATACGGAAATGCACACACAGACACATCCCACATCCACACACTTGCCACATTCAGGCTTCAGAACACTATCTAGGTATATTCGGGTACATGTGCATGTTCAAGTAGCATGTAACACTATACTGAGTACTGGCACTTAGTTGTCTGTAGTCATGTTGTCTGTATAGAATAAAAGAAATGTTTTATTATCCTACTCCGTTTTGTGGACATTACTTGAACAAGTGTTACCTTACATGTGTTATCAGTACCAACACCTTCTGTTTTGTAGTTTTGTTTGTATAGGGTGCTATCAACATCACTGCTTGTTAAGGGTAATGACCACCCTGCAGTGATTAGCCCCATGTGGCAAAAGCCACATCCCACCCCATCATTGTGCACACACACTAACCCCACCAACAGTAAAACACATACTTTCCATTTGCAAGGTTCAAACCCACACCTAACTGTGCAATGACAGTAGAAACAGACACATTAGCAGAGTGTGCTATTTGCAGTAGTTGGAGAAACCTTTACTAATGCTGTACTTAGAGGGTGCTGACATCATCTGTGTGTAGGAGGAGGGATGTGCACCCTGTAGTGTGTTCTCCCAGTTGGCAAAAGGCAGTTAACCCTCCCAGCATAGTGCACACACATAAACCACACTCATACATTCCCTTTGCAGGATTCAAACCCCCACCTAACTACGTTATGACACTGAAGAAAGACACATTAGCAGAGCACGCTATGCAAATTACTGGAGGACTTTACTACAGGTGATATAGTTATACAGTCCTGACATCATCACTATTTCAAAAGGGGGATCTGCATCCTGTACGATACTGTCACGGTTGCTAATAGGGACATTTTCCACACACACACATCGATGTGTTGGAGGTTTGCATATGTGGGGGATCCAGAACACCAGTGTGATTAGTATATGGTTTGATTGCAACAATGAGGGATATACTCCCAGTGGTGATTAGTTTTTACTCATGTTTGTAAAGATCAGCTCTAGTATATCTGCCCCTTCTGTGGGAAGGTTGGTTACCTGTTCCATAGCCAAAGAATGTCTGATCAATGGGAATCTTAGAGCTTGGGTATTGTGGCCTGTGTAATGTACACAGTCTGTTCGGGTAGCTGGCATCACCCAGTATGATGGTGTTTGCAGAGTAATCTAAACTCTCCTGTGTCAGCATGAAGGCTGTGTGGGAGACCTGAGTTTGAGAGGGTGCTGTAAGAGCTCCTCTGTGTCTCTTTCCATGTGGTCCAGGGAGGTACGTCCCAACAGGTAGCTGACTGTGACCCTCCCCTTGCTCTGTCTGGAGGGCGGCACGTCTGTCAACAGCTCATGTCAAGCAACTGCACACCCCTCATAAATGATGTGGAAACCTTCAAAGGCCCTAGGCCTGTTGAAAATATGGACCAGACTGCAGATACCTGTATAGAGGCATTCTGTGGACACATTCAGGAATGCATGGATCATGAAGCCACATATGAACGCATGACCCAATTCTCCAAAGGCAGATGTCCTGGGCGCCGGACACCAGCCATAAACACACTATACAATAGAAGGATGGCGCCACTACATGATACAACAACCTCCCAAAATGTGAAGGCACCACTGATGAGTATTGGAAGACAACTACAGGCACCCATATGATTGTCTAAGGCCATCTTTGAGAGAGGATTCCACAAGCCACTGAGGATAATCACAAGGCTGCCTGTAGTTATGTTAGTAACCTGGGTGGTACTACCCAGATATGCTCAGAGGTAATACAATATGTCACACAAAATATAAAACACACAGACATTGCCATCATCCTAGTGGACAGGTTCAATGCTGCCTTCTCACCCCACCACACCAAAAGGGAACATATGTCTCGCATCACAGTAAGCTTCCCCTGACATCACAGATGCTCAGGTAAGAGATGCCCTTCCCAAAGCAGTAAACACTGCATCAATGGGACCAGACAGTGTCCCAGGCTGTGTCCTACATGAACCACAAGAAGAGCTACACCCAGACATAACACCACTGTTCAATCCCAGCCTTAATACATGATATGTGGCCAGAGAGTGGCATACAGCAACAGTGGTCCCTCAACATGCAGGTGGTGCCGCCACGGATCCTGGACACTACTCGCCCCATATGTCTGACTAGCTTTGTCTGCAAAGCTATGGCAAGAATCATCAAGAACCTCACATATCTAGATATTGTGGACCTACAGACATGTCACCATACACAGTTTGGCTTTGTCAATGGCAAATCCTGCCTATCAAACCTGTTTGCTTTGTTTGAAACAGTCACCAAGGCCACTGTCAAGGGGTAGGAGGTCCACACAGCCTACCTGGACCTTGCATAAGCCTTGGCTACAATACCCCACTTGTGCATTCTAGGAAGCTCACCAGTGTACATATTAACCCCTATGTCACTATGGGTATTGCACAGTGGCTCAAGGGCAGAACACACATGGTAGAATTGCTGGAGCCATGTCAGCCTCCAACCTGGTACAAGTGGTGTCCCACAAGGCAAAGCCCTAGGGGCTGTCATGTTCATTATATATTTGTCATAGGTACAGGCCAACATGGAAGTACTGTGGCTCAGCAAGTCACAGGTGACTGCAGACTCAACACCATAATCAACTCAACAGCTAACACACGCATCCTCCAAAAGGGACTCTTGCAAACACATGACTTGTGCCACAGCCATGGCCTCAACGTGAATGACAGAAAGAGTCTAGTCATCCCCTTTGTCAAACACTAAATGACCACAATGTACCACATATGTGTTAATCCAGTAAGTGCAGACCAAGGAATTATGGACCTTGGGGTACACAGGTTGATAGCATTCTACCATTTGACAACAACATGGACAAAGTGGTTAGGTAAGCATGTGATATGGGCCACATCATCATGGGATCCACATGTAGGCCAGGGAGGACATTGTGCCCCTTTACTCATCCCTCATCATGCCCATAATTGACTATGATGAACCTGTCGGCATGCACCTTACCAGACACCTGCAGCAACTGGGGCTACCACATATCTACCTCGACAAGGGGATCAAAGTGCTCAAACAGATGCCACATACTGACTGGTTAAAGTAGCAGCAGCTGTACTCAGTGACATACTGCCTCTTCATAGGCAATCTGTGCCTGACATAGAAGGCCAGGTCATACCCTCATGTAATGGCCATGCTGCATCCCAGAATATCCAGATCCCACCAGGATACACACTGGAAATACTTGAACTTCAGGAGTGATATACATAGGACATGGTGGAGGGGCACATTCACAACTCAGAGGCACCCTTCATTCCTGATTATTATCCCAATAGAGGTTAGGTGGACTGACTCAGTGACTATCTTCAAGAGCGATATTAATGACTGGATGTGACATTGTAGGGTTACGCTGGGTATCACTTATGTGTCACTGTGAGAAAGAGGCACAGTATACTAACCTTGGAAAAGGGCATAGCAAGACACATTCACAATGCATGTTGAAAGGCACGCACATTCTGGCTAGGTGGATACATGCCCTGGGCAGATATCCCTGTACGAACCTATGGACCTATGTCTCTTTTTCACCATTGGCCCTATGTGCTGTCAATCACCAATGTAATCTCAATACTCCGGTAGCATGTGCAAAGGTCAGTTGTCAGTCACCTCTATGGCACAGTTGTGGAATATGTGTGTCATGTAGTAATGTCACAGCTGCCACATGTACACAGTCAACCCTATCCCCTACCCATTGATGTACATCACATGTATGAGATGGAAACACATGGCCAAACTGTAACAGCAACATACAAGTCAGTCTGATGCATGGACACATATGACTCAGTCATTGTCCATGCCACCACAGCTGATGTGGGATGTCGCCACTGGGATACGTGATAGGGAACATGGAAGGGATCACTGAGCAAGTGACACAGGCTGGTAGACCCCTGACCTTGGTTGGCATCAGACCCTCACCAGGGATTCCGACAAATTACTGAATGCTAATGAATAAGTGTATCTACAACACCATAGCTGAATGGTTCTTAGCATGCAGTCACTGCATTGCTATGGAATACTGTCTTACCACTCCCACAAAAGGTGAGAACATGCAGCTCCTGTACATTAACAACATGTAGACTTTATGCCCCAGACCAGGTGTGCATCCTCACTACTAGGCTGATAGCATCTACATCTCACACTGTATATACACATCCCACATGCAGCATCTGCACAGAAGACCACGGTCATAATGTTACCCTGTGCAAATACCATGTATTCACATGTGGCAGGCATCACACATGGTAAATATTGAAAGTCTCAGGTACATATGTGTATTTGGCACACACATACATCATGTGTTCATTGCCATAACCGGTGTAATCAATGTCATGCATTATTGTGAGGGACAACCCACACACATGGGCATTCTGTGTGTGCACAACACACATGGCATGTCTGTAATCAAAAGCCATACATAATTGTGATATCGTTTAGAAATGGGTATGTGCATCCTGTAGTGTGTTTTCCCAGTTACCAAAAGGGATGTTTCTTTCATACACACTTACCCCCCTTCACACACACTTGCCACCTGCTGGATTCAAACCCCTACCTAACTATGTTATGACACTAGAGACAGATGCATTAGCACAGCGCGCTATTCGCATTACTGGGGAATGTTCTTTCCCCTGATATACTTGTAGGGTGCTGACATCATCAGAGTTTAGAAAGTGGAATGATCATCCTGTGGTGTGTTTTCCCAGTTGCCAAAAGGGATGTTTCTTTCATACACACTTACCCCCCTTCACACACACTTGCCACCTGCTGGATTCAAACCCCTACCTAACTATGTTATGACACTAGAGACGGACGCATTAGCACAGCGCGCTATTCGCATTACTGGGGAATGTCCTTTCCCCTGATATACTTGTAGGGTGCTGACATCATCAGAGTTTAGAAAGTGGAATGATCATCCTGTGGTGTGTTTTCCCAGTTGCCAAAAGGGATGTTTCTTTCATACACACTTACCCCCCTTCACACACACTTGCCACCTGCTGGATTCAAACCCCTACCTAACTATGTTATGATACTAGAGACGGACGCATTAGCACGGCGCGCTATTCGGATTACTGGGGAATGTCCTTTCCCCTGATATACTTGTAGGGTGCTGACATCATCAGAGTTTAGAAAGTGGAATGATCATCCTGTGGTGTGTTTTCCCAGTTGCCAAAAGGGATGTTTCTTTCATACACCCTTACACACACACTTACCCGCTTCACACACACTTGCCACCTGCTGGATTCAAACCCCTACCTAACTATGTTATGATACTAGAGACGGACGCATTAGCACGGCGCGCTATTCGGATTACTGAGAGAATCCTTTCTCCAAGATACTTATAGGGTGCTTACATGATCAGTGTCTAGAAAGGGGGATGAGCATCCTCTGGTGTGTTTTCACATTTGCTAGAGGTAACATTTGGACCAAGTGTGTGAGCATGCCCAGTTCAGCCTTCCTGTGGCATGTTGTGTGAAACATGTCTCATTTATCTAAGTGTGTGAGCATGCCCAGTGTGGCCTTTACATATGTTGAACTCTGCAGCCCATCACATTTGTGGATGAGTGTGACCTTCAACAAATACCTCCAGTTTATGGTTGTGTGTTCTGTGCCATGTTGTGTAGTTACTGTCCGAATGATTGTTGGGGAAAGGCAGTCCATACAGCCTACCTTGGCCTTGCTAACACTTTCAACACAATACCCCACTCAGGTATTGTGGAAAACCCTAACAACTGAAATGTAAACCCATATGTCACAAGATGGGTTGCAAACTGGCTTAAGGACGGGACCCACAGGGTTAGAGTTGCTGGCACTATGTTAGACTCCAGGCTGGTCACAGGTGGTGTCACACAGGGCTCAGTCCTTGGCCACCATTGTTTGTCATGTACTTCCCAGGAGTACAGGCCAACATGGGAGGGCTTTGGATGACAATGTTAGCAGATGACTGCACACTGGGCACCATAGTGGACAGTGCATCACACACAGATATCATTCAGAAGGGACTCACAGTAACTGATAGCTGGTGCCAGGGCCATGGCCTGAAGTCAGAGTGCACAACATGTGTAGACATACCCTTCAGGAAAAGCAAGGTGACCCCAAGCTACCATATAGGTGGCAATCCTGTAAGCACAGAGGAGGTTATCATGGACCTGGGGACCCAGGTTGACATTCGCCATTCTTCTGTGACTCACATTGCTAAAGTGGCTAGGAAGACCTTCTACATTGCCCACCTGATAAGGATGGGATTCACATCCAGCTCTAGTGGGTCATTGTTCCCCTGTACTCTTCAGTTATCAGACCGGTGATCGAGTCAAATGCCCTATTCTGGCTGTATCTCACCCAACATCTGCAGCAATTGGAGACACCCTGACTGTCGCCCACCTAAAGGATCAAGGAACCACAACAGCTGTCATATGCTGCCAGATTGAAGACACTCACACTCTATTCACTCACATACTGTCTGCTTAGAGGTGACATGTGCCTGACATGCGAGGCCATGTCCAAACAGGGATTAATGGACATGCTCCACCTCAGACTCAGAAGATCCACCTGAACCACTAGTGCAGGTGACTGACACCTTAGCAGGGATGTATGTTGGACATGTTGGAGGGATGGAGTTATCACCGGAGACTCCCTATGCTGTGGAATACAATCCTGGTCCATTTGAGGCAGATCACCTTGCTGGCTGTGTTCAAGAGGTATCTTGACCTAATGCTAGTCGGAGAATGTGTTTGTCCATCAACACATTGTAAGCGTAGTTTGACATGTCATATGTCTTGTTTAGTATACTGTGCCTCTGTCTACCTGTGACATAACATTGATACCCAGGGTAAACCTCCCATCTCCCATCCACTCATTAGGATTCCTGTTGAGGGACTCAACCAGTGTCTTTATGGACAACCTGTACTGGTAGTTTACTCATGTGTGGTGGTGGCTTCTGTGTTTTGGATAATGCAGTACAGCCTGTCCTATATATGTCAGTGCTGGGGTTCAGGTCCCTGATGTGCATAGCTCCCTGCCATTCAGATTGTACAAGGTGCAGCATGTGCATTGATTCCAGCTTGGACATGGCTTTCTACATCAGGCACAGCTTGCATCTGGGTGGACAGCATGGCAGTGTGTGGAGCTGCACTCTGTTTAATCAGACTACACATTACATGTGTTCCAGCTCTGTCATACTCCTGGTGAGGTACTGTTGTGGACTTTACAGGTGCTGGATGTGTGTGCATGAGGTACACACCACAGGGGCTGTTGTGGTCATTTCTAATGCTGATGAAAGATAACTGCAGAACCACAATGACCTCCCCTTAGCTAGATGTCAGACAGCATGGACCATACAATCACAAATGAAAACAGGACCCTCTCCACAAAGGGAAAGTGTCCTGTCTTTTGGACCCCAGCCATAAACAAACTGTATGAGAGATGAGGGTTACTAATGCAAGACAGAGCTACATCTCCAAAAGGGAAGACAGCTGTGATCAGCACTAGTAGAAAGCTACATTATCTCATAAAGACTTGCAAGGTCAACTTGGGGACATAAATCACCAAAGACAATGAAGGTAACCACACTGCTTTCTTCAGTTATGTCAGACACCTGGTTGTGAACCTTCGGATATGCTCAGAGTTGGTACACAACAACATATATTCCAGTGACCTGACAGATATTGGCAACATTCTGGCGGACAGCTTCAGTGCGATGTACCCTCCCTCACCCCCAAAACAAGATAGTTATCACTGCTGTATGTAACCTCACTGTCATCTTGGATGTCCATGTGAGAGCCACACTCAGCAAAGACAAGTACACAGCATCCATGGGACCTGCTGGTGTCTCCGTTGCATGCTATGTGAACTCCAGAAGGGCTGGACCCATATATACAACTGCTAGTTAACCTTAGTCTTGCTACAGGATATGTACCTGAACACTGGCATACGGCAACAGTGGTCCCACTCCACAAGGGAGATGCCTCCACAGACCATGGCAACTACCACCACACAGGCTTAACCAGCCTTGTCTGCAAAGATATGGGAGGAGTCATGGAGCTCTTACACAGACACATTACTGACCTACAGACCCTTGTTCCCACCTAGTTCAGCTTTGTACAGGGCAGATCCTGCCTTTTGCACCTTTGCACCCGTAAAGTACCTACCATGAAGATCAGGGTTCTTCAACACATGTCATATGCTTAGGCAATAGAGGAAGTCCAGCTTTGTTCAGTGTGATACCGCATACTTACAGGTGACCTATGCCTGACATACAAGCCCATGTCCAATCAGGATTTGGTAGAGATGCTCCACTGCAAGCAATCCAAATCCACCAGAGCCATGAAAGCTGAGTATTTGAACCTCAGCACATACATGTATAGGACATGCTGGAGGGACAGAGCCATAACTCAGAGGCATCTCACACTCTAGCAGAGTATCCCAGTTCATGTTTGACAGAGTCCCTCACTGACTCTCTTCAGGAGACATCTGGACAACTGCATATGAGACGGAGGCACAGACTAGTCAGAGACACAGTCATGTTATTCAATGACGTAAGGGGTCATAATGTGTCACTACTAAGTCAGAGGCACAATAGTCAGAATCTATTCTGTACACTTATTACCACTATAAGGGGTGGCAATAGCCACATCACTATGGCTAGGCTTATACATGCACTAGGGCAGATAGCCTAGTAGTACACTATGACACTATGAAACACCAGTGTATGTGTAGCTATTGTCAATCAAACAGTATGATGTGGCTTGGGGTCTTGATATCTCCCTGTATTCCAACATTGTTTTGTCTATTCCTTCTAGCATGTCTAGGAATCAGTTGCTAGTGTCCTGTCCTGCTCAGCTGGTGAACCTGGGAATATTGAGGCACTGTTACAGTTGCCTCATGTACACTGACAACCCTCTCCTTCTGCCATAAAACACACATACATGTGAGAGATGCAACTATATAGCCAAAGTGGAGGCTGAGCTCTCTCAGCATAGGACTAGGAAGACTGGAGAGAGGGTGAAGGTAACCACACACACATCTTTAATCCAGTCTCACATGGCACTGTCACAACTTAAGATCATACACATAGACACACAGAGACACTCGGAGGCTCTGATCAGAGGTCTACCCGAATGGCGGTGGCCACCACAGCAGACACTCACACAACTGCCTCCACAGGGCACAGCACATGCAACACATTGACCACAGAGTCGGTGTGCCAAAGAGTCACAGCCCTTAAGGCCAAACACAATGCCAGACACACTTGTCATGGGTGACTCCATAGTCAGACACACTGATGTCCCACTCACCAGATCAGGTACAGAGGAGGTCACAGTAAGCTGCCTATCGGGTACTGGAATCCACCGCATAATGCAAGCACTCAGGTCACTAAACTGCAAGTACAGGTCTGACCCAGTCATAATCCATGCTGGTGTGAACGACCTGAGATGTACCTCCCTGGACTACATGGAAAGAGACATAGAGGATCCCTCTGATTATGTAGGCCAGGCAGGTATGACCCTGACCTTCGGCAGTATCCTACCTTCACCAAGTATGATGCCACATAAACAGAGACAAGATGATCAGCTGCAGTATTTTGCTTAGACTATGGTGTCATTCTAAGGGGGTCCAATGTCGGTCTGCCTGGGATGAGATGCTGGACAGGCCATGGTGATTTGCAAGGGATGGCTTGCACCTGTCACCCCTGGGCTTCCGGATTTGAGATGATGCTCTTGCCACCCCCATTGTGCCTTTTTTATGCAAGATTCAGATTCTACACCTACCACCCTAGAACACAGTAAAGGAAAGACACTAAGGCTAATGCTGCTCAATGCCCAAGGTCTCTACCTCAAGCTGCACACACTCTATGCCCTTCTCAGTATGTAGCACATTGATGTCTGTGCTGTGCCTGAAACCTGGTTCACAGTTTCTGACAGCACCCCGGCACTATCGGGTGTTACCTCATCTCATGCATTCCGGCACCAGCATCCCGACAACACCAAGAAGGATGGTGGGTCTCCATATTCATCAAGGACACCCTCACCTCATGGTTGGTGGCAACACACGATGCATTGGAGACCATCCAGGTGCCAGTGACCGTAGGCAAGACTGCTCTGCAGTTTGTAGCATGTTACATGCCACCCGCTCAAACTCAGGTACCTCACACAGCTATCCTGCAAACACTGAAGGGGATAAATGTATCTCCAAACACCATCCTACTGGATGATTCCAACTATCCACATATAGACTGGGATCACTAATCATGCCACAACACTCTAACACAAAGGTTCCAAGAGTTCATACACTGAAATGCCATGGAACAACTGGTCCCAATAGAGTCAAGTGGAGGCAACTTACTAGAACACATCATCACAAACATGGGGTCACACTCTTCAACACCAGACGTATACCCATCATTGCTGAGATCAGATCATGGACTACTCTCAGTGGGAGTCCACATCCCATCCACACCCCAGATGGGAATAGAAACGGTGAAGACCTTGTCAAATGCCGACTTCACATTTCTGAGCACTGGTGTGGTCTCTTTCAAGGCCCCCAGGCCAGCGGACACCATTACCCAAGCCACTGTATCACTTAGATATGCCTTCTACCAGCACCTCCAGGACTGCATGGTTCAGGCAATCCCAAATAATAATGACTCTTTGTACCACAGGCAAGCATCCAGTCTGGTGGACCCTAGCCATAAACAAGCTGTACAACACAAGGAAGGAGCTACTACAAGATAGAGTGTAATCCGTAGGGGGAAGACACCCCTGCTCATTGTGAGTAAAACACTGGGTTCCCCCATACAATCATCCAAGGCATGTTTAGAGAGTAAACCCACTCAGGACTCCAGGGACAATCATGAGGCCTTTTCTTACCTATGTTTGAAACCTGGGAGGAAACTCCCAGATATGCTCAGACTTATTTCAGAATGATGTTGATATCACTGCACCTACAGACATTGGCAACATACTGGCTGACAGGTTCAGTGCAGATTCCCCCCCCCTCCCACCAACTGGGGGGGTATGTACACCAGAGGATTGTAGCCGCCCAAACATCTCCACTGCTGGGGTGGGAACTGCTCAATCCAAGGCAGAAAACACTTTATCCATGGGACCAGATGGTGTCCCCAGTTGTGTGCTCCATGAACTCAATGAGTAATTACACCCGCAGTTAGGGCAGCTGTTTAATCTTAGCCTCACCTCAGGATATGTTCCCAAGGAGTGGCATACAGCAATGGTGGACCAACTTCACAAAGGGGGTGCCTCCACCAACCCCAGAAACTACCATCCCATCACCTTGACAAGCCTGTTCTGCTAGGCTATGGAGAGGATCATAATGGGAATTCTAAATGAAGACATAGGGGACTTGCAGACATTGGGTCCAATCCAGTTTGGCTTTGTCAAGGGCAGATCATGCCTTTTAAACTTGGTTGACTTTTTAAAACACCCACCCAGGGGACTGACGTGGGGGAGGGAGTCCACACAGCCTACCTTGACCTGGCAAAGGCTTTCACACAATACCCCACTCAGGTATCATTGAAAACATCACCAGCTTAATTGTGAACCCATACATCACAGCATGTGTTGCAAACTGGCTAAGTGACAGAACACACAGGGTCAAAGTTGCTGGTGCCAGTTCACACTCCAGAGCTGTCACAAGTGGTGTCCCACAGGGCTCAGTCCTGGGCACACATTTGTTCAGTATCTACTTTTCAGAAGTACGAGCAAGCACAGGAGGATTATGGCTGACAAAGTTTGAAGATGACTGCAAACTGGGAAGCATAGTTGGAAACCCATCTGACACAGACATCCTTCAGAAGGGTCTCATAGAGATGGCTAACTGGTGCCACAGCCATGGCCTTGCATTACACACTAAACAATGCATAGCCATACCCTTCAGGAAGAACAAGGTTACCACTACTTCCCATCTAGGTGGCAATCCTCTATGCACAATGTACGTTATCAGGGACCTGGGCACCCAGATTGACAGTGACCTTTTGTTTGACACTCACATTGCCAGGGTAGTTTGGAAGGCCTTCTACATTGGCCACCTCATCATGCAGTGATTCACATCTAGATCAAGGGAGGTCATTGTTCCCCTGTACTCATCACTCATCAGACCAATGATTGCATACAATGCCCCATTCAGATTGGATGGGCCCACATATTCCTCGACAGGAGGTGAAAGGGTGTCAAACATTTCTTATGCTGCCCGACTGAAGGAATTCCAGCTGTATTCAGTCGCCACTGTCTGCTCAGAGGTGACCTGTGCCTGACATACAAGGCTATGTCCAACCCAGGATTAATGAACATGCTTCACCTCAAGACCTCTACATCCATCAGAACTACAAGGGCAGGAGACCTAATCCTCAACACAGATATTAATAGGATGTGCTGAAGGGACAGATTCCTCACCCAGAGAGTCCATATGCTGTGGAACAACATCCTGGTACATGTGAGGATGAGCACCTCACTGGCTTTGTTCAAGTGAGATCGTGACCAATGGATGGGAGATTGCAGGTATACCCCAGGGATAACCTCAGTATCACTGCTTGACAGAGGCACAGCAAAATAATGGGCATATTATCCATCAACTTGCAGGGGTGGCAGAAGCCACAAAACTCTGGGCTAGGCTTATTAATGCCCTAGGGCAGATAGCCTAGTATGAACCTATGGACCTATGGACATAGGCCTGGGGCAGTTCCTGCTATTAGGACAGTGGTCTGCAGCAAGCTATATAGTAGTAGTCGGTTTTAGCCATTGGTTTTTGACCATGGCTATTCCATGTTGCTTCTTGTTGTGGTACAAACATGGGTGTGTGGTTATCCATGCTATTTATTGCTAGTCACCCTCATTTTGTATCTTGTTCCATGTTTTTGCACATGTACATCACTGTATGATGTGCAGCTGTTTCCGCAGGGTCATATCGTGGATATGGATGTTAGTTGGGGTCCTCAGGTGTGCATATTGTACATGTTATTACATTACTTAACACATGGCATTCATGCCTCAGGTGGTGCTGCAGGGCCACCTCTGTCGGATACACATACTACACTCCCTGTACGTTTGGAAGCAGGTTGTGTCATGTTAGGCATCCCTGTTACTGTATGAGTGAGTCAGAGCAGGTATCAGTCCCAGTGTTCCTACTGACCAAGCATATGTGCTATGCGTTGCCTCTTTGCCAAGGCCAGGTCATACTGGACACGCCTCCTTCTGCTAACGAGTGCAGACCTGGTTTAAAGTGCTTAAAAGTGCCTTTATGGCACTTTGATTGACAGGTCTTGTACTCATTTTGAAAGTCTGGAGACAAAAATAAATTCCCACTGCCAGTCTCGAACCCAGGACCTTGGTAACATTAGTCTTATTGACCTACCACTAAGCCATGACAGCCATACAAAATCACTCTGCTAAAATAAATATAACAGTCAATAGTAGGAATTAGTATAAAGGCAATATAGGAGATGTACCATCCAAAGCATGTGAGGTAAAGTTTTAATGGCCAAATCACTGGATTCCCATACTAACCTTCACACTCACAGAACACTGTCAACAGCATACCAGCATCGTCCACGCCCTACAATCTGAAAGGGCAACGCCTATCTCACATACCTTTTATAGCAGTGTCCTGAAATCACAGTGAGACATGCAATCAACACACACCTGGCTGCATGCAATTAGCAAATGCTGCCTTACAATTGGTGCAGGGGCCATCACATGGACCTATGCAGATACCTACAAAAGCATTCAGTACCCACACTCCACTCATGCAATACAGTCATTGCACAAACCTAATGAGAAAGAGAGAGAGAGAGAGAGAGAGAGAAGAGAAAATATACAGACAGCCAGCAGCAGAACCATGAGTAGCAAACAGCAAGCAGCAAGCAAGCACCACTGACACAGCAACAGCTGCCACAAACACAGGTAATGCAAAGTAGCAGGTTAATACTGTGTTTACTGTGACACCTCCAAATGTATCATAGTTCACTATCTTTAGCTCTGTCCATGAGATAGGTTTTGTGTGCATAGTCCTGAAATATATACATATGTAACATTGCTGTACATGTTGCCCATACGTGAAACTTCCGTAGCTTAGAACAGAAGGCCAGTTGTGCATATGATGCAGTAGATACCAGGGTCAGTAGAGGTTACTCCTCATTGGTGTGGGACCACTGTGTCTGTATGGCACTCTTCAGGTACACATCCTGTAGTATGGCCAGGGAGTAATATTAGTCTGTAATGTGGTGCCATGTCCTCCAGGGGTGAATGTAGCACACATCCAGGGATACCATTCTGTAACAGTGATGCTATGTGTCCTGCAATGTTGAGGGTGGCCCTCACCTGGACATGTGAGAGGATAGGGAGGTTACAGTCATCTGTGATAACTAATTCCACTTGTGTAGGAGAATGGGGGATATCTGCACCTAAACTGTCTGCAACAATATTGCCAATATCTCAAACATGTTTTCCATACGGAAATGCACACACAGTAACATCCCACATCCACACACTTGCCACATTCAGGCTTCAAAACACTATCTAGGTATATTCTGGTACATCTGCATGTTACAGTAGCATGTAGCACTATACTGAGTAGTGGCAGTTGTCTGTTGCCATGTTGTTTGGATAGAGTAAAAGGAGCATTTGTTTATCCTACTTTGTTTTGTGGACATTAGTTGAAGTGTAACCTTACATGCATCATTGGTACCAACACCTTCTGTGTTGTTGTTCTGTTTGTACAGGGTGCTGTCAACATCACTGTTTGTTAAGGGAAATGTGCACCCTGCAGTGCATAGCCCCATTTGGCAAAAGAGACATCCCACCCCCACCATTGTGCACACACACCAACCCCACCCACAGTAAAACGCATACTTTCCATTTGCAAGATCCAAACCCCTACCTAGATGTGTTATGGCTCTAAAGGCAGACACATTAGCAGAGTGTGCTATTTGCATTAGTAGAAGCAATCTTTTCCAATGCTGTACTTAGAGGGTGCTGACATCATCTGTGTTTACGAAGAGGGATGTGCACCCTGTAGTGTGTTCTCCCAGTTGGCAAAAGGCACCTTCCCTCCACAGCGTTATGCACACACACAAACCCCACTCATACTAACACACATACATTCCCGTAGCAGGATTCAAACCCCTACTTAACTATGTTATGATACTAGAGACAGACGTATTAGCGGAGCGCGCTATTCACAGTACTAGGGGATTTTATTTCAGTTGATCTACTTATAGGGTGCTGACATCATCAGTGTTGAGAAAGTGGAATGAGCTCCCTGTGGTGTGTTTCCACAGTTGCCAAAAGGGATGTGCTTCTCATACACACTTATACAGACACTTACCCCCATTCACACACACACATGCCACTTGCTGGATTCAAACCCCTACCTAACTATGTTATGACACTAGAGACAGACACATTAGCAGAGCGCGCTATTCGGATTACTGGGAGGTAGCATTTCTACTGATCTACTTATAGGGTGCTGACATCTTCATTGTTTGGAATGGGGAATGTGCATCCTGTGGTGTGTTTTCACAGTTGTTAAGAGGAACATTTGAACTAAGTGTGTGAGCATGCCCACTTCAGCCTTCCCATGGCATGTTGTGTGAATGATGTCTCATTTATCAAAGTGTGTGAGCATGCCCAGTGTGAGCTTTCCATATGTTGCTATGCAGCCCATCACAGCTGTGGATGAGTGTGAACTCCAAAAAATAACTCCTGTTTAAGGTTGTGTGTTCTGTGACATGTTGTGTAGTTACTGTCCAGATGCTTCCTGTGAACACAACAGGGATTATACTGTGCCTGCAGGTTTTGCATGGGATACTTTACATACAATTGTTAACATCCATTCATACTGACCTAGCACTGTTGTACTGTATAGTGTAGTGGTTCAGTACTTTCACTGTGGTGGACATTATCCTGGGCTTTAGTCCTATCACTGATTTACATTTCCATACTGTGCACAACAGCCTCTTTAGGGTCCAGTTGTGCATGTCTGCACAAAGGCAGTGCCTCTATGGACTCTGGTAATTACTGCCCCATAAGCTTAACAAGTGTAGTCTGCAAAGCTATGGAGAGGATCATAATGGAGCTCATGAAGAAAGATATGGAGGACATGCAGACATTGTACCTGTCCCAGTTTGTGTTGATCAAGGGCAAGTCATGCCTTTTGTACTTGGTTGACATTATCAAAACAGTAACTAAGGCCATTGATGAGGGAAAGGCAGTCCATAGAGCCTACCTTGCCCTTGAAAACACTTTCAACACAATACCCCACTCAGGTATTGTAGGAAACCCTACCAACAGAAATGTACACCCATATGTCACAAGATCAGGTTTCAAACTGTCTTACGGACAGGACCCACAGGGTTAGAGTTGCTGGCACTATGTCAGACACCAGGCCAGTCACATGTGGTCTCACACAGGGCTCAGTCCTTGGCCCCTATTGTTTGTTATCTACTTCTCAGAAGTACAGTCCAACATGGGAGGACTTTGGCTGACAAAGTTTGCAGATGACTGCACACTGGGTGCCATAGTGGACAGTGCATCAGACACGGATATCCTTCAGAAGGGGCTCACGGACACTGATAGCTGGTGCCAGAGCCATGGCCTGAAGTCAACTTGCAAAACATGTGTAGTCATACCCTTCAGGGAAAGCAAGGTAACCCCAAGCTACCATATAGGTGGCAATCCTCTAAGCACAGGGAAGGTTATCATGGACCTGGGGACCCAGGTTGACAGTCACTGTTCTGATGACACTCACATTGCTAAAGTGGCTAGTAGGACCTTCTACATTGTCCACATGATCAGGAAGGGATCCACATCCAGATCTAGTGGGTCATTGTTCCCCTGTACTCTTCACTTATCGGACCGGTGATCTGGTACACTGCCTTATCTGGATGTATCTCACCTGGCATCTGCAGCAAGTGGGGAGACCCTGAATGTCCCCCAACAAAAGGATGAAGGGTCTCCAACATCTGTCATATGCTGCCAGATTGAAGACACTACAGCTCTATTCAGTCACATACTGTCTGCTTAGAGGTGACATGTGCATGACATGCAAGCATGTCCAACCAGGCATTAATGGACATGCTCCACCTCAGAATCGTCAGATCCACCTGAACCACTAGTGCAAGTGACTTACACCGTAGCAGGGATGTACATTGGACATGTTGGAGGGGTGGATTTATCATTCGGAGACTCCCTATGCTGTGGAATACAATCACGGTCCATGTGAGTCACAGCACCTTGCTGGCTCTGTTCAAGAGGTATCCTGACTTGTGGATGGGAAATCATAGGTTTACCCCGGGGATCGTCACTGTGTCACTGCTGGAGACAGGCACGTCAAACTAATGGGCACAGTACTGTTTCCATATAAGGGGTGGCGTACGCAACCAGACTCTGGGCTAGGCTTAGAACTGCCTTGGGGCAGATAGCCTAGTATGAACCTATGAACCTATCTGACCATGTTGCATTATGTTCAGATGTGAACTACTTACAACAGCCTCAACCAACTGCAGTAGTGTATTCCACAACATGGGTGTACATTGGCAAACACTACCGATGTGCCCAAGGCCATTTCTAATGGTTATTGGATAGTGTGTTTGTCCATCAACACATCATAAGTGCAGTTTGGCATGACATATGTCTTGTTTTGTATACTGTGCCTCTGTCTACCTGTGACACAACATTGATACCCAGGGTATACCTACCATCTCCCATCCACTCGTTAGGATCCCTGTTGAGTAGAATCAATGAGTGACTCTATGGATAACCTGTACTGGTAGTTTACTCATGCGTGGTGGTGGCTTCTGTGTTATGGATAATGCAGTACAGCTTGTCCTATGTATGTCAGTGCTGGGGTTCAGGTCCCTCATGTGCATATCTCCCTGCCATTCACATTGTACAAGGTACGGCATGTGCATTGCTGACAGCTTGGACATGGCTTTCTACATCAGGCACAGCTTGTGTCTGGGTGGCCAGCATGGCAGTGTGTGGAGCTGCATTCTGTTTAATCAGGCGACACATTACATGTGTTCCAGCTCTTTGATACTCCTGGTGAGGTACTGTTGTGGACTTTACAGTTGCTGAATGTATCTGCTGAGGTACACCACACAGGCGCTGTTGTGGTCATTTGTAATGCTGCTGAAAGATAACTGCAAAACCACAATGACCTCCCCTTAGCTAGATGTCATAACCCTCATGATTAGGTTGGTATATGGATTGTTGCTGTTAACCCTACAGCCACATTTTGTCCAATGCAGGATATCTATCACATTGTGTCCGCCATTCTGGCATTACATGTTAGGTATGTCATGGGTCGACACCTATGTGGGAATTGGTGGTCACTTACTGGATTATCCACAGAGGCTGACTATACTGTTTTCACCATTTAACATGCTGACATGGCTATGGCACCAGCTGTCTGTTTCTATGTGGCCCTTTTATGGGATGCTTGTGTCAGCTGGTGTATCAGATATGTCAGGCGGCTTGTTGTCCTCTACAAACATGTTCCAGCACAGTCCTTACTTGTTGGCCTGTACCTATGGGGCATATATACCAGATGGTGAAGGTCCCAGGACCAAGCTTTGTGGGATGCCTGTTATATGTGGTTTGTAGTCTGACATGGCTGCTGCATGTCTGACCATGTCAGTTCTGTCGTTGGTCTGGTTTGCAACCCCTCCCATGACATTGGGGTGTATATATCAGCTGGTGAGCAAATCTATACGGAACACATAGGGTATTGCACAGAAGGCTTTGCAAGGTACGGCTACACTGTGTGGACCACATTGCCCTCATCACTGACTTCAAGTACTGTTTCAACTGAGTCACACATGTTTAGGGGTGGGATCTGCACTTTGTAAACCCACACTGGGTAGGGTCGGGTGTCAATAGATCCACAATATCATTATGTCTGTGGTACATGCTGGTCCTTTCCATAGCTGTGCAGACCAAACCTCTCATGATTCTGTGGTGGTTGTTTTTCCTATCCATTCAGGAGACACCTTTGTTGAGAACACCCACTGTTGTTGTACACTGCTCTTTGGGTACGTACCCTGTGGTAAGGGTGACATAATGTCAGGGAGGCGGCAGTCTGCTGGGGAAGGTATTTGGCATTATGGGGGGGGGGGTTTGCACTGCACATGTCAGGATGTATGTTGGCCATACCTGTGTGTGTCTGGTATGTTGTTTGTAATATCTGTGTGATCCGGAGCATATCCAGGAATCAACAACATGCTTACTACCATCATTTGCAACAGCCTTGGGGTTATCTGTAGTGTCCTGTACAATCTGTATCATAATGGGTTCATACTAGGCTACCCCCTAGGGCATCTGTAAGCCTGCATGTCCATTTTCTTTGATGGATTCTGGGGAATTGTTTACACCTGTGTCAGTGCTAGTATGATACCAGGGGTATAGTGACAAACAGCTCAGAAGCTGACTTCACACTTCTTCGGACTGAGATGGTATCCATTAAGCCCACTGGGCCAGTGGAAACCACAACACACAATGGTGACTCCTGCACAGACACTTTCACGGACATCTCCGAGTAAGCATGGACCATGCAATCACAAATGAGAATGAGACCTTCACCACCAAGGGAAAGTGGCCTGTCTGGTGGACCCCAGCCATAAACGAACTGTATAACAGATGAAGGATACTAATGCAAGACAGAGCTACATCTCCAGAATGTAAGGCAGCTGTGATCAGCAGTAGTAGAAAGCTACATTCTCACATAAAGACACCCAAGTTCAACTTGGGGACATAAATCACCACAGACGATGAAGGTAACCACACTGCTTTCTTCAGTTATGTCTGACGCCTGGGTGGGAACCCTCATATATGCTCAGATTTGGTACACAACAACTTATATCCCAGGGACCTGACAGATATTACTGACACCCTGGCAGACCAGTTCAGTGCAATGTACCCCCTCCCTCACCCCCAAGACATGATAGTTATCACAGCTGTATGTAACCTCACTGTCATCCTGGATGTCCATGTGAGAGCCGCAGTCAGCAAAGACGAGTACACAGCATCAATGGGACCTGATGGTATCCCCAGTTGCATGCTATGTGAACTACAGATGGAGATAAACCTGTATATGCAGATGCTATTTAACCTTAGCCTTGCTACAGGATCTGTACCTGAACACTGGCGTACGGCAACAGTGGTCCCACTCCACAAAGGAGATGCCTCCACAGACCCTGGCAGCTACCACCACACAAGCTTAAACAGCCTTGTCTGCAAAGCTTTGTGAAGGGTCATTATGGAGCTTCCACACAGAGACAATGGTGTCCTACAGACCCTTGATCACACCCATTTCAGCTTTGTACAGTGCAGATCCTGCATTTTGCACCAAGTTGACTACTTTGAAACTGTCAGTAGAGCCGTTGATGAGGGCTACACAGTTCACACAACCTACCTGCGCTTGGCTAAGGCCTTTGACACAATACCCCACTCAGGCCTCATAGACAAGCTCAACAGCTGAAATATAACACCATATGTCACAGCATAGGTTGCAAAATGGCTCAGAAACAGAACCCATAATGTCAACATTGCAGGTGCCTTGTCAGGTTCGAAGCCAGTCACAAGTGGTGTCCCACAAGGTTGTGTCCTGGGACCTCTCTTATTTGGTATTTACTTTTCAGATGTGAAAGCAAACATAGGAGGGTTGTGGCCGACAAAGTTTACAGATGACTGCAACCTGGGCACCATAGTGAATACATCAGCCAGCACACACATCCTACAGACTGCCGTCACACAGACAGATAGCTGGTGCTGGACTCATGGCCTAAAACTGACTGCGACTGATGTGTAGCCATCCTCTTTGGGAGGAACACAGTACCCACAGATCTGTACATAGACAGCAACCCAATGAGTACAGGAAACAAATCAGACAGCTGGGGACACATGTAGATAGTGACATCTCATGTGACACCCATGTTGCCAAAGTTGTTTGACAGACTTTCTATCTTGGCCACCTTATCATGGAGGGTATTCCATCCAGACCATAGGAGGTCATTGTACCACTATACTTCTCCCTTATCAGGCCCATGCTTGAATACAACGCCCCATTTGGTATGTACCTCAACCAGCACTTGCAGCAGCTGGAGAGACCCCACAAGTACCTTACCATGAAGATCAGGGATCTACAACACATGTCATATACTTCCAGAATAACTAAAAACAAGCTTTTTTCAGTGTCATACCACATACGTACAGGTGACCTATGCCTGACATACAAGACCATTGTCCGATCAGGATTTGGTAGACATGCTCCACTGCAAGCAATCCACATCCACCAGAAACATGGGAGCTAAAGATTTGAACCTCAGCACATACATGTATAGGACATGCTGAAGGGACAGAGTCATAACTCAGAGGCATCTCAAACTCTAGCAGAGTATCCCAGTTCATGTTAGAGTACCTCACTGACTCTCTTCAAGAGACATCTGGACAGCTGCATTTGGACAGGGGCACAGACTGGACAGAGGCATAGTCACATTATTCAATTATGTAAGGTGGTCATAATGTGTCACTACTAAGTCAGAGGCACAATATTTCGTATCTATGCAGTACACATATTACCACTATGAGGGGTGGCAATAGCAATATTCATCAAGGACACCCTCTCCTCATGGTTGGTGGCAACACACGATGCATTGGACACCATCCGGGTGCAATTAACCATAGGCAAGACTGCTCTGAAGTTTGTAGCATGTTACAGGCCATCCTCTGAAACTCAGGTACCTCACAGAGCTTTCATGAAAACAGTGGCGGGGATACATGTACCTGCAAACACCATCACACTGGGTGATCCCAACTATCCAAATATAGACTGGGATCAGTACTACAGCCACAACACTCTAGCCCACAGGTTCCTAGAGTTCATACACTCACATGCCATGGAAGAACTAGTCACCATCCCCACAAGAGGAGACAACATAGTAGATCTCATCATCACAAACATGGGCTCACAATGTTCAACACCAGAGGTATACCCATCATTGGTGAGATCAGATCATGACCTACTCTCAGTGGAAGTCCACATCCCACCCCACCCCAGATAGAAAAGACCACAGTGCAGAACCTCTCAGAAGCCGACTACACACTTCTAATGACTGTTGTGGTCTCTTTCAAAGCCCCCAAGCCAGCAGACACCATTACCCAAGCCACTGTATCACTTACAACTGCCTTCTACCAGCACCTTCAAGACTGCATGGATGAGGCAATCCCAAACAAAACACAGACTCGTTGTACCAGAGGCAAGCGTCCAGTGTGGTGGACCTCAGCCATAAACAAGCACTACAACACAAGGAAGGAGGTACTACAAGATAGAGCGATATCCGTGGAAGGGTAGACACCCCTGCTCAATATAGGTGAAACACTGAGTTCCCCCATGAAATCATCCAAGGCGAATATTGGTAGTAAACCCACTAAGGGCTCACGGGACAACAATGAGGCCTTTTATACATACGTTACACACCTGGGAGGAAACTCCCAGATATGCTCAGAATAGGCTCAGAATGCTGTAAATATCACTGAACCTACAGACATTGCCAACATACTGGCTGACAGGTTCAGTGCAGATTTCTCCCCCCACCCCTCCACCACAACTGGAGAGATATGTATGAAAGAGGATTGTAGCCCCCAAACATCTCAAATGCTCAGGTGGGAACTGCTCTATCCAAGGGAAAGGACGCAGCATCCATGGGACCAGATGGTGTCCCTGGTTTTGTGCTCCATGAACTCACTCAAGAATTAAACCCGCAGTCAGGGCAGCTGTATGATCTTAGCCTCAACTCAGGATATGTTCCCAAGGAGTGGCATATGTCAATGGTGGACCCACTTCACATGGGGTGCCTCCACCGACCACGGAAACTACCATCCCATCAGCTTGACAAGCAGGGTCTGCTAAGCTATGGAGAAGATCATAATGGAAGTCATAGATGAGGACATAGGGGACTTGCAGACATTAGATCCAACCCAGTTAGGCTTTGTTGAGGGCAGATCATGCCTTTTAAACTTGGTTGACTGTTTCATAACAGACACCAAGGCCATTGACAAGGGCAAGGCACTCCACACAGCCTACCTTGACCTGGCAAAGGCTTTCAACACAATACCCCACTCAGGTATCATTGAAAACATCACCAGCTTAAATGTGAACCCATACATCACAAGATGGGTTGCAAACCGGCTACGTGACAGAACAGACAGGTTCAGACTTGCTGGTGCCATGTCACACTCCACAACTGTCACAAGTGGTGTCCCACAGGGCTCAGTCCTGGGCCCACTATTGCTCAGCATCTACTTTTCAGAAGTACAAGCAAACACAGCAGGATTATGGCTGACAAAGTTTGAAGATGACTGCAGACTGGGAACCATAGTTGGACACCCATCTGACACAGACATCCTTCAGAAGGGTGTCATAGACACGGATAACTGGTGCCAGAGCCATGGCCTTACATTACACACTAAACAATGCATAGCCATACCCTTTGGGAAGAACAAGGTTACCACTAGTTCCCATGTAGGTGGCAATCCTCTAAGCACACAGGAGGTTATCAGGGACCTGGGCACCCAGGTTGAGAGTAACCTTTTGTTTGACACTCACGTTGCCAGGGTAGTTAGGTAGAACTTCTACATTTCCCACCTCATCATGCAGGGATTCACATCTAGATCCAGGGAGGTCATTGTTCCCCTGTACTCTTCACTCATCGGACCATTGATTGAGTGCAATGCCCCATTCAGCATGTATATGACCTGACACCTATGGCAATTGGATGGGCCCACAAATTCCTCGACAGGAGGAGAAAGGGTCTCAAACATATTTCTTATGCTGCCCGACTGGAGGAATTCCAGCTTGATTCCGTGACTTACCGTCTGCTCAGAGGTGACCTGTGCCTGACATCCAAGGCCATGTCCAAACCTGAGTTAATGTACACTTCACCTCAAGACCTCTACATCCATCAGAACTACAGTGGCAGGAGATTTAAACCTCAACACAGATATTAATAGGATGTGCTGGAGGGACAGATTCTTCAACCAGAGAGTCCCTATGCTGTGGAACAACATCCTGGTACATGTGAGGCTGAGTACCTCACTGGCTTTATTCAAGTGAGATCTTAATCAATGGATGAGGGATTGCAGGTATGCCCCAGGGATAACCTCAGTATCACAGCTTGTCAGAGGCACAGCAATATAATGGGCAAATTATCCGTCAGAGTGAAGGTGCGGCAGACTCCACGGAACTCTGGTCTAGGCTTATAAATGCCCTAGGGCAGATAGCCTAGTATGAACCTGTGAACCTGTGAACATAGGCCTGGGGCAGTTGCTGCTATTAGGACAGTGGTCTGCAGCAAGCTATATAGTAGTAGTCAGTTTTAGCCATTGGTGTTTGACCATGGCTAATGCATGTTGCTTCTTGTTGTGGTAACAACAGGGGTGTGTGGTTATCCATGCCATTTATTGGTAGTCACCCTCATTTTGTATCTTGTTCCATGTTTTTGCACATGTACATCACTGTATGAGGTGTGACCCTGGTAGTGTCAGGGTGCTGATGTGCGCTTTGACCCTGTTTTCTATTACAGCACTGATATGTGCATTCCTATACTGTGTGCATTTACACTGCACACATCTTGCTGTTTATACCTTTGGCATTGGGTAGCATTACATCTAGGTTCCTATCCCTTGTGATAGCTATGAGGTGGGTTTGTGTTTTTGTGGTTTATGATTGGTGAGGGTGGATGTTAGTCATGGTCCTCAGGTGTGCATATGATACATGGTATTACATTACTTAACACATGGCATTCATGCCTCGGGTGGTGCTGCAGGGCTGCCTCTGTCGGATGCACATACTACACTCCCTGTACATTTGGAAGCAGGTTGTGTCATGTTAGGCATCCCTGTTACTGTATGAGTGAGTCAGAGTGGGTATCGGTCCCAGTGTTCCTACTGACCAAGCATATGTGCTATGCGTTGCCTCTTTGCCAAGGCCAGGGCATACTGGGCACGCCTCCTTCTGCCTACTGGGACAAGGTCAGGTTGTTCCTTTTCCAAGTCACCCCCTGCCTGTGATGGCCTTGGCAATGGTGGGGGGATGTTTGGCCCAGCCCTGTGCTGGTCCTGCTGCAGCTGTTTCCGCAGGATCATATTATGTAGCATAGCACATATCATGATCATTTGGGTACATGTAGTTGGTGTGTACTGCAAAGCTCCACCAGACGTGTCCAGACACCGGAACCGTGACTTGAGCAGCCCAAACACACGCTCTATGATATTGCGTGTTTGTGCGTGTGCCTCATTATGGCGTTCCTGTTCGGGTGTGTGTGCATTTCTGATGGGTGTCATCAGCCACGGCTCAAGTGCATAACCAGCATCCCCCACTAGGTGTCCGTGTGGGAAGTCCCCATTGGCAAATGATTGGTACAGCTGCGTCAGATGCCAGATGTGGGAATCGTGGTAGCTCCCAGGGCAGCCAGCACACACATTCATTATTATGCCCTGGGCATCACACACGACCTGGCAGTTGATGGAGGGGTATCCCTTGCGGTTAATGTAGACTCTACCCGCTCACCGGCTGGTGCCTTGATGCGTATGCGTGCAGTCTATTGCACCCAGCACCTCAGGGTATCCCGCTATTTGCTGGAAGAGACGATATTGCTGGACACAACCTCACGGTCACTAGGGACATATATATGATCACTGACATGTGGTGACATGGCATCCAGGAACTGGTGCAGTACCCTGGAGGCTGATGCCTGTGATATCCCCATCATATCGCCAGTTGGTCTCTGAAAGGTACCTGTTGCTAGTATTCTTAGGCCAACACATACCTTGGTTTCCACTGGGATGGGTTCCCCTCTGTTGGTTCTGTGTGTGAGGCGTGGCCTGCACAGCTCAACAATCTGCTGCAGGAGCTCTCTGTCCACTCTATAGCGCTCTACTATCTCCAGCTCATGTAACCCATGGTAGGTGACCCTAGGCCTGTATGCTCTTCTCCTTCTCCTCACTCTGGGTTGTCTGTCAGCATCTGCATTATCACCACCCTCAGCAATTCGCCTATGTCTGCTTATAACAGCTATGGCAGCCCCTAGCATTTCTGCTCTGAGTTCAGCTTTTTTCAGGTTTCAACTCTGATAGCTTAGTTTCTGGCAGTATCTCTTGTGAGAAACAGCCTGCACTGCTCTTTGTTGTGTTTTAAGTGCTGGGTTGGGCTTCTAGTCTGCCTGTGTAATTGCCTGCTTCTAATTGTTTCCACCAATTAACTTTAGTAGTATCTTCTGGCAGTTTCCTGTATTTTGGTTGTTTCCTATTTCCTCTCTGTTTCCTGAGGGGGAGCAATGTGCACACCGGCTTAAACATGCTCACAGTAACTTAAACGCGTGTACACATCCCTACACGGTGTTACACGCGCGCACACATCCTTACACGGTGTTAGCTAGGCTGATTCATGCTAAAACGCCACAAGACACCGCCTTACACACGCAGCGCCCGCAAACCGTTGTAAACAGTTTGCAACACGCTCCCACATGTTGAACCCGCCTTACACGCGCGCACACGCGCGCATGCACGTATATCAAGAAACTTAGAGTGTAGGGATAGCGTATGCCCTCAATTTCTTGACATTCCTAGTGTTCTGTTGGGACACACCTCCCTCCCTGATGTCTGTCTGTCATCTCTTACCTTACATTGCCCTCCAATCTGGTACATTTCTTTCTATCCTTCCCCCCCATGATGTCACCTACCTCTTACTCTGTTCCTCCCCTTCTCTAACTCTTACACTACTCAGAAAGTGCTCATTACTTATGTGGCAGTGTGATTCAGTATTGTAACCCTCATTTACATAGGATTGCCTAGTAATGCTTAGTTACATATCTTACACGGAGCTTCCCTTGACAACCACTAAACGGAGGCCATATTGTTTTTGCTCTGCAAGTCCCTCCATTGACATTTCATGTAATATATAAATCCCACAATTGTGGGCTTATAAGCTTCGGTTTTCAGTTTTAGGTAGCGCACCCGTTTGCGGGTGTGCTACAGTTAAACACATAAATCCCGTGAAAAAAAAGTTATATAACTTTTTTGCAACATTTTCATGCCAATGGCCACATATTTGGCCATTGGCATGCTTAATGTAACAAATGCACCCTTTATTTGGAGCTGACATAGCTCCGTTTTTAATTTTGCAGAAATGTACTCAGTTGTCAGCTGAGTACATTTCTGCAGCTAACACGTCCGTTACACGGACTGGTTTGGGCTTCGTGGATCGCTCACATACCTCATTTGCATATCTTGGAGCTGCAAATGAGGTATTGAGCATTTCCACGCCCACTCCGTGTAAGAGACGTGTTAGCTGTCTCTTACACGGAGATTTGGGCTGTTGCTGAATCAGGAGGCTTACACTACTCTTAAACTCCGTGTAAGCCTTCCTGAATCTGGCCCAGTGTCTTTTAACTATACTCCTCACCATCCATTGCAGAGGGTGAAAAGTGCACATAGGCATTACTAAAAGTGGGCTTTCTATAAAGATGGAACTTAGAGCAAGATTTTTATAAACTCTGTCATCTAAAAAAATCAAAAGAATTAAATGACAATTCATACGTACAAAATAAGAATGTTGTGCTGGTATTAAATCACTGAACCAAATCATGTTTATTCAACATCAGTGCCATAACACAGGATAAAAATATCATCCAAATTTCTTACATACATAGAAATGTGTTGAAATAATTCATGGTTAAATGCATTCTGTTTTTTACAATAACACAATTTCAAAAAGGCAAAAACTGGAGCTGCCACTGCTCCTATATCAACACCCAAATTATGTCTGTAAAATTCCTTTAAACCTAAAAATATATTATTTAAAACTAAATCCATTAATTCAAAAATGAGTTGAATGTCACTATCATTTCATTTTTACCATGTCGTGTGGGTTGACTTTAAAAAATTCTGAAAATCCGTTATCACAAACACCAAATCTAAGGAATGTTAGTTATAATTCAAAATGTCCAAGTGCCATGAATTTATGGGAAAAAATCCAAAATCCCCTTAAATTTACTGTCTATAAAAATGGTAATGGTTCAGTTTCACAACAACTGGCTCCAATAACATGACTTAAAAGGGAATTTATACTGTTCTTATGTATCTTCAGAAGATATAGGGTGTTATGGAATGTTTCACAGTGCAGAAATCATGTAAGTTAAATGATATTAGTCATTCAACAAATAAATCATATAGAAATGCATGTCTTTCTTAAGGCTATATTCATCTTATGCTGTGATACTGCAGAAGAAAAATCAGGTGCATGTAAAATGGAAAACATTTTTGAACTGTACATAATAAAACTCATAATCAAAATCCCAGCACCTTTATCAGGTTTTATAATTTGTACAGTGCATTCAATTGTTCTAAAAGATCTAATTTAGTCTGATTTAAATTATGGAACCTGTTTCTCTTTTGATCATCCAACATAGATCAAATCTGTCTGTCAACCAATTACTGAATTCAAGAATGAAGAGATGAGTAGGGATGGGTTAAACACACGTCATCTCTGAAATCTAGCCTGTCCATCCTCGTTACAAGTGTTGTCAGAAAACATTAATGAAAAGTTCAACTTTCAAATAAATGTGTTAAGATCTATTAAAGTATTGGCCACATTTGCTGTTCTGCAGGGCATACAATTAAACCCTTTATTGAGTAAATCAATATGTGTCTGAGTAATAACTGTAGATCAGTGTGTGTGTGATATACCTTTAAGAATCATTCCAGTGAGTCAGCACATGCATATAAGTACTGAGCACGTGCAGGCAAGAGTGCCATTTTGAATGAGCAGCCAGAGTGAGAGCATGCAAGTATGTAGTCAGTCAGTTAGTTAGAAAGTTTAAGTTTAATGTTCCTGCCATCCATCCTGATGTATTTGTATACAATAAACTACTCAAATGAACACCCAAGCCTCACCGTCTTCTTAATACACATAAGAAGAGTGACAATAACCAAGTTGTAAATGTCAATATTTCTGTTATTGGCATGATCAGTGATATCTGGTTTCCTTATTTCCTGATTATTAACCTTAGGAAAATGAATAAATGTCTTATACAAAAAAGACTCTACTACCTGTTATGTTGCCAACAGGTGGATTGTGTTTTGTTCAAAAATGAGTTATGCACCTTCTTTGCTATGTTCGCTGTTGTCTTCATGTGCCATGGCATGGCATGAAACAAATCATTATCATCATTTATATTATCAATGTAGGTGGGATAGAATCTAAAATAAACTCATCCAGCATATCAAAATTATTTCTAGAAAAATGCCATTTGTCAGCCATAAAGTCAGTCTTATGCATGGATTTGTTTAATTCCAAGTAGATAGATTGTTTTCCCTATGATAAAGGAAATGCAGTATTGTTAACATGTTCACTGTTATTGCGGAGTAGCTTCTTAATCTTCCTAGGATGATTA
>NC_056729.1:838689536-838777036 GCF_019279795.1 Protopterus annectens | reverse complement strand
GTTTACTTCTATACCTCATGATACAGGATTACAATATGTAAGATAATTTTTAAATAAATTTGCTGATTTTACTAGGCAGAATTTTAATCTCTACTGCAAATTGGTGGAAGTTTTACTTGACAATAATTATTTTATGTTTAACAAAAAATGTTATGAACAAAAAAGAGGGCTGCGATTGGTCATCAGTAGTCCCGCTGTTTCCAGTGTTGTATTAGGATGGTGGGAACATCTAATTCTTGGACCCATTAAGAATTTGATTAGCATAATTTATTATAAATGTTTTGTAGATGATTTATTTTTTTGTTATTGAATGATCAACAGATGATTGTTTAAAGTTATTAGCTGTATTAAATCAAGTCTGAATTCTTGAGGTTCACATTGGTTGAAAAGGGTACCTTGGTTAATTTTTTAGATGTCATGATAGGTTGGAATAGTGAAGAAAAACAATTTGACAGTATTATTTATAGGAAAGAGATATTTTCTAATAATTACTTACACCAAAGAAGTAACACCCCCAGTTTATAAAGAAGAATTTACCCAGAGGGCAGTGCATCAGAGCCAGTAGAATGTCATTACATCCGAGTGACGCCTCCAGGTGCATCTGTAGTTACCTCCTACTGCTCCTCTAGGCGTCAAATATTGCTTGTTCATATTTGCATTAATAATTCCAAAACCATGCCCTGTACAAGGTATCAGAATATTTTATCTTGAAGCATACATGATAGCAAACACAATTGTATTGATATTTGACCTATGTCAATGAGTATTTGTTAGAATTGTAAGGTGATAACTTTATTTTTTAAAGGCTTAAGCCACGCCCACTAGGAGTTAAAGGTGCACAATCAAAAGAGCTGTACTGGAGGGAATGAGAGGAAGAGAGTGCATGTATTACTAATTTATTTCTGGCTAGAGGATTTCAAAAGGAGTTTCTAATGGAAATTGAGAACAAAATTTTAGTCAAAAGAGAAAAACTGTTCCCATCACCATTGAAAGAATATTTTGTTAGTAAATAAAGGGATACATTTAATGAGAATATAGGAGAAGACAAAAGTACAGTATGAGGCTTGGACATGACAGTAGATAGCTAAGCTATATGTTCTATTTTTCAAAATAATTGAACTATTCTAGAAGGAAATGAGGATTTATATAGGATGGTAGGAACAGGATTAATTTGAAATTTGTATTACAAAATAGTTCAAAAAATTATACCACAAACATCCTTGACAAATAAAAGTAAAGGGATGTATATGTGTGGAGGGCGTACTATTTGCTGCTATATTTTAGAGGGATCATATATTATGTTAGAAAATGTATCCTATACATTGACAGTACCTGGTAGGTTTCACTGTAAAACTAGCAGGGTGGTTTACATAAGTGTATATTCAGAGTGTAGTGCATTTTATGTTGGAATGTCAACTAGAACTTTACAAGATAGATTTAAAGAACATTGTTATAGTATTAAAAAGAAGGATGTGAAGAATGAACTTTATAGACACACCACCGAATGTCCTACATCTAATTGTTTTCTATTGTAGAACAAGTTTTAGTTTATTATAGAGGAGGGGATTATAAAAACTTGATAGAGAAAAGAGGAACTTTATGACAGTTGAAAATGAGAGCTAATAAATATCCTGGCTTAAATGACATGATACATATTAAATGTTCTTTGAAACAAAGAAAACTATATTTATCTAAATAGAAGTATTTTGATGTGTTTTATATGTTTTTTGGGTATGTTAAATTGTATATGCAATGTTACTTATTTAAATATATTGATTGATTAATTGATGATAATTGAGTAAGCTTTTTTATTGGATAGTTGTAGTATATCACGGTTTTAACTTCTGTGAGAGTTATTCTGATGAAGTCAGGCAGAGATGAAAGTGTAGAATTAAATGCTTTGCATGCCAAGATCCTGGTTGTTCTTTTGCTGATTGCCATGAAGTGGTTTTCATCTTATTTAGAGTGTTTTGGTTACCACTGTTGGAGTCTGTGGAATTTTTTGTTTTAATACTGAGTGATTCCAGTTAACATTTATGTGTTGTTATGCTCACTTGTTCTAGCATTTCCATTCTGCACATGAAAGAACAGCCTCTTAACTTTGTCAGCAATTTTCAATTACTAGTTTCAGCATGTAATCTAGAAAAAGACATCTCATGACTTTTCTTCCTTGCTTCACTAAAACATATTATTAAAGAATAACTTTTATTTATTTATTTTTTTAGGTTTCTTATTGATTAGGCAATCCAAAAAACATGCAATTATGGCAAATGTGCACAGCCAATAAACTCAATCTCCAAAAAACACAAAGACCAGCACCAGATAGCAGTGTAAATCTTGTTTATTAAGGAAAAGTTGTTAAAATCCACTCCAGTATACGAGTTTCAGCAAAGGCTTCCTCAGTATTTGTTAAAACATTACATACTACCCACAGTTCAATACATATAAACCCCCCGATTAAACCACTTAACACATATCATTAAGACCAGCTGAAAACAATGACCCTAGTTTAATAATCCAGTTGTGTTCCATCTTGTTTAACAAACTGTGCCACCCCATTTTATTACATCCATTAATATTTATTCGGTTAATTATTGCAAATCTATATTTGGCTGTAGAATGTAAACTTCTATGTTTATGCAAAGCATTAGTCATACTGTGGGGCATTTTTTTCACCTGGTCTTAATGATATGTGTTAAGTGGTTTATTGGAGGGGGTTTACATGCACTGTATTATGGGCAGCTTGTATTATTATAACCAGTAAAGAGGAAAGCTCTGCCAAAACCAGTATACTGGAGTGGATTTCTGCAACATTTCCTTAATAAACAAGATTTACTCTGCTATTTGGTGCTAGCAGTTGTGTTTTTTGGAGATTGAGTTCACTGGCTGTGCACAGTTGCCATACTTGCATGTTCTTTGGATTGCGTAGCTTTTGGGTGTGTGCACGCTGTTGGTATAGTTGCTGTAAATCCTCTCCTCTGTTCGGTATCTCCTGGTTTGGCGTTCTTTGCAGGTTTGGACTATTGGGTCATTTATGATGGAAAACACGCTGAACAATGATTTACAAGCAGTACTTTCTGGGTGGTATCTGATAAATATGACATGCATGTTTTTGAGACTGTTTCTCTTACTATGGATTTTCCAGGTACTGAATCAGTTATGGCTTCTGGTAGTGCTGAGGACTTTGAACAGTTGACTGGGTTAGTTTAGAAGGTACAAGCTTGTACATGGCTTTTAAAGCTGTTAAACGTTTGTGAAGCCAAACAATTTAGTCCACGGGGGGTGCAGATATATATGCAACCTTTGGTTCACGAGATAGATGATATATCATAGGAGTGGGCCAAAGCACAAGAGACTGCATCCATGTTGCTTGTACATACATGTATTGGCTGCATTTTATGAATGACAGGTTACTAAAATGTTTACCAGGGTTATGCAGGTGGTGGAAAAAAATAAAACATTTATGGGGCATGGTGATTATGGTAAACAATTTGAACTGTTTTCGTTGGTGGTGTCTTCTTATGAACGTGAGTTGTAGACCAGAAATGTTAAAAAGTTTAAATGTGATTCTGGTGATTATATGCAAGGCAAAGTTTTTACTGCTCGCAAGACTTTGTTCATAGACGGAATGCATTTCCTGGTGATTGTAGTTTTAATAGGGAATGTTATAACAATAAAAAGAGACCTAGATCCATTTTGAAAACATCTGGTGGACATTTAGAGTCATTGGCCGAATAATCTTCTTCTTCAGCAATTGATACAGATATTGAAATTGTTGGCAAGTTACCAATAGCAAAAAAGAAATACCCTTTAAGAAAAATCAGAGAGCTGGACAGGATGGAGGAACATTGGAAGCATTATTTTGGCTGATTACGCTGAAATAAATTCAGAATCGGTTGTACATAATGTTTCATCCACTAATTTGACTGTTGCTGAGACTGAGGTGCTGAACATGGGACTGAGGTTTGTGCCAACATATGCAGTGTTGGAAGAAAAATTTGTAAATGAAATCTTACATTTTTGTAGGAAACTTAATTTGTTATTATATTTTGGGAATGTTGCAATCACAAAAAAACAGTTTGCATTTAATCCCTCTTTGTTTCCTCCACGATAAATAAGCATGTTTTATTTTTTCAGCAGCAAATGTTGAGAGATTTGCATTTTAATTGTTCTTATAAGAAAGGTAATGATAATCTTTTGGGTGAACAAACTATTGCTTTAAATGGTTTAAGGGGGGAGAAATTGCAATTTGGAATTATTCTCTATATGTTCAGGAGGCTACCAGCCAATTAATGGATGTATAATTTTATCAAAAATGGTTTTGGATCCAACATTAAAGTTTAAAAAATAAATTGACACTTTTTTGGTTTTGGGTAGGGATGAGGGGATCACTAGTAAAAATACAGTATGTCACTTTATGGTGTCAGACCCTTCTCCTCAGCATTTTTACATGTTACGAAAAATACATAAAGATGCCTTATATCCTCCGGGCAGAACCATATGTGCTGGACATGGATCTTTGACCGAACCTTTGTCTGTTTTTCTTACACAATATATAGAGCCCTTATTAACATGTGTATGAGCCCACATTCAGGATACTACACATTTTCTTAATATTGTGAATGACATGCAGCTTGATGCAACTTTGTATATGTGTACTTTAGATATTAAAGCATTATATACCAATATCCCCCATTGAGCAGGTTTGCTGGCAGTCGAATTTTGGTTGAACAGGGCTAATATGTATAGCCCAGGTTTTAATACATTTTTATTGTGTTTAACCAAACATGTGTTAACAAAGAACATCTTCTATTTCAATGGTGATTGTTTTTTGCAATTAAAAGGTACGGCTATGGGGTATCTTTTGCCCCCATTTATGCCAACCTTTTTATGGGTTATGTAGAGGAACATCTGATATATGATATTAGTCATAATATTTATATTTCTAAAATTGATATATGGAGACAATATCTAGACAACTGCTGGCATGTGTGGAAATCTGATGAGATATAGCTAAATGAGTTTTTACAGTACCTGAATGACAATAAGTGGGAGTTACAATTTATAGTTAACTATTATTTGCATGAGATTTCATTCTTGGGTATTAAAATAGTTAAAACTATGGATGGCACTCTTGAAACTTCATTATTTAGGAAGGAACATAGCTATAACTCTTTGCTTGAAGCTAGTAGTTGTCATCCTTCCTATATCATTAATTATATTCCAAAGTCACAATTTCTACATTCTAGAAGGGTTTGCTCATCAGAGGATGAGATGTATAAACATAGTGAGGATCTTATGAAAAGATTTTATGCAAGGTTATATAAGCCAAATATTGTACAGCGGGCTCATGAGCATGCTGAGTCTATTGATTGAAACAGTTTGTTAACTTATAATGTCAAGGGCAAATGTGACACATTTGTTCATATGGTTACCAACTAACCAACTATGGGAGTAATACAAAATTGTTTTGCGAATTCGTTCATCATCATTGGGGTACATTAATGTTGGATGACAGGTTATCTCAAATGCTGCCATCTAGATGTAAGTTTACCTATCATAAGGGTAAAACAATAGGATACTGAATCATTTTAAAGGAAATGTTGCTAAGGGAGGTAGTAAACAATTTTCCCTAGATGGGAAATCATTTTTTGGATGCTTCCCTTGTGGAAATTGTTCGGCATGTGAGGTGATGGTACAAACCAAGGAATTTTCTTCTGGTAATACTTCTTGTGTGTTTCGTATTCAGTGTTTTGTGAATCGTTTATCAGAATAGGTGATATATTTGGCAGAATGTTCTTGTAAAGCATTTTATGTGGGGCAAACTTCAAGAGAATTTAATCTCGGGTTTATGAACATTTGAGTAATGTTTGTAATAAACGTATGACTAATGCTCTGTATAAACATACAGTTGTACATTCTACAGCCAAATATAGATTTACAATAACTGACCAAATAAATATTAATGGATGTAATAAAATGGAGTGGCACTTTTTTTAAACAAGAAGGAATGCAATTGGATTATCAAACTTGAGGCATTGTTTTCATCTGGTCTTAATGATATGTGTTAAGTGGTTTATTGGAAGGGGTTTATATTTATTGTATTGTGGGTAGTATGTATTGTTTTAACCGGTACTGAGGAAAGCACTGCCGAAACCGGTATACTAGAGTGGATTTTTGCAACATTTCCTTAATAAACAAGATTTACACTCCTATTTGGTGCTGGCCATTCTGTTTTTTGGAGATTTTCTTATTGATTATGTCATGTTTTTGAACATGGACATTTAATTATGAACTCATAAAATATTATACATGTAAAGCATAAGTTGTTATATAACAGAGAAAATAAAATAAAAGCTTTTTTAATATTAGCTGTTTGTGGAGTGTGGGAAATTATAGTTCCTGAATGAACCCTTTGCAGATACTATTTACAGCAGATGGACAAAGGAGCAAAGCCCTCCAGCTTGCCTGTTTTTTTTTTTTTAGAGTTTTCATATAGCATGCTTACTAAGATTAGATAGGTGCATTTTTTTTTTGAGTTTTAAAATAACATGATTATCATGATAAGAAAGGCTTATATATTTTTTTCTTTGTCTTTGGAATTATAACATTTGAGGTACTGTAGTTTTCATCCATGTCTGTTGTCAGTTTCAGTGATACATGAACACTGTGAATTATATGTATGCATTTTATAGTAGTTCAATAAACTTAGTTACAGTTAGAATAAGAACTTTAATCATTATGAGCTCTACTATTAGAAGAGTATATGCACTAAAAGGTGACTTTTGTTTTGAGTACAGCATGCACACAGCACAACTCTATTTTCCATGAAATTTCTCTCTTTCTATCTATCTATCTATCTATCTATCTATCTATCTATCTATCTATCTATCTATCTATCCAGATTTGCTATCTTGTATTGAGAATCAATCCCTCCAGAACATTTTTAGCTAGCTAGATGTAACAAACACATGAAATGCACAAAGTTAATTACAGATATATAGAGATTGATAAAAATATGTTTTGGTTAGAAAAGACAGTATACAAAGTCCAATATACAAAATTACTGAAAACAGAGAAAAATAATTAATCTGGAGTAGAAACAAAAACACCCTAATAACACAAAAACATTAGGGTTATCCAGCAGGCAGTGCTGCTGAGTGACAACTGAGTACTGTAGTAATTCTGTGAACAGTTATTTTTAATTATCCAATTAGTGACCAGAAGATGCTTATCAGCCCTTTCTTCTGTATCATGCACACACTGCACACATATCTAAGAATAATTTCAAGATACACATTTATCTTTTGCATGTTCTTACAATGATGGAGGAAGCCAGAATACCTGAAAAGAACCTATGCAAACACAAAGGGGACATCTATATTTAATTAGTAGGGGTTGTGGGGGGTGCAGGAGGGCTTGCCCCAGTTCAGAGAAGCAAGTTTTGTGTTCCTTGTTTAGGTTTCAATTTTCCATGTTTTTGATGTTCTTAAATCAAATTTATAATGTTTTTTGTTGTGAACATTTGATGTTTAGATAAAGATCTGTCTATAAATATCTATCTATATATATATATATATATATATATATATATATATATATATATATATATATACATCCTATATATATATAGAAATAAATACATCATACATGCTGACTGTGACGTAGGATGTATCATCAGTCACTTACCAATATGGATTTGTGGTAAAAAGATAGTTGTAAAAAACAGTTTAATATTATTTTTCCAAATGCATTCAGCGGTGTTCATAGTAGAGGACTGATACTTGTACCTTTGAAACTAAGGCAATCAGCTTTAGAGTCATTTCTTGTTGAGATTAAGCAATATTCCCTTCAGAGTGAATCTACTTCAGTGAGCATGTTTTTCACTCTAATTGTAAAACATAGATAGATAGATAGATAGATAGACAGATAGATAGATAGATAGAAAGACAGACTGATAGACAGATAAATGATTAGGACAAAAAACGATTTGGCCAAGTAGCAGCTGGCTGAATGAGCTTCCTTGTATCCGGGATTAAAGTAATCATGCATCTGCTGAGTCTGCCTCTTTAAGTTTAGCTAACTTCATGTTTCTCCTCATTTTACTCCTGCTTTTATCCATTTACTAATATAGCATGTCCTTTGGAGCCTCTTCCATATCTTGTTTGTTGTACAGTGGTCTTGCAGAGACTTCAAAATCCACATCACTCTCTTTTTGAAAAAAGTAATTTTTCACCTGTCATAAATCTCCATCAACAGCAACCTATGATCATTTCTTTCAGTGCTGTCTTTTTTATTTACAGCCAGCCAACCTACAACATCTTTCCTGGCTATCTTTTGCATGCAGAGCACAAAGAATATCTATCTTTCTTTCATTAGGCTTTCCCTAAATTCCTCCAAATTGTCTTTGCATATTACTCACTCCATTACATTGGTCACCCCAGTATCCCCCAATATTGCCTTTTTTCAAGACTTATCCTCTTTTGTATAACTGGCTTACATAAATGAATGCATTTCCTGAGGGTTAGTCATATAAGTTATCTTTATTATTGCAAAATTACCTCATCATCCATATAGTTCACCCCTTACTATTAGTACCAACACCTTGTCATCACTTGCTTTCCTCATATTATTTTTTTTCTTTGCAAATCATTTCTATTAACATTTTGTTCACATACCACACAATAATAACACTGAATATAAATTTTACATAAAGATACATTGTTCACAATGTTATACATGGCACAACTATCTATAACTTGTTATTAAATATAACTTGTTATCTTAGATGCTTAAGAATATGTCATTCAATGATTATAGCAATTCTAATTGGTCTGTTCACTGCAAATGATGATAGCTACATTCACTCTCTATCAATAGGTGTTTGCTTTGCTCTTAGCTTTTATTGAAGTGATAAAATTGCAAGCAGAACTAACCAATACCAAGTTTCAATAATGGCAGTTTTACATAAGTCTAACAGCAAACAATAATAAATTAAAAATAACAAATATGTAGTGAACTGGCACTGTGACTTGAGTTTTGATTAAATTATTCTCCATCTACAAGGCAGTCAACTTTCCATTGTCTAATTTGTCCCTCCCCCTACAGACACACATTTCCTATCAACTTCACCAAAAATATTATGGATGTTTCTTC
This sequence comes from Protopterus annectens, assembly GCF_019279795.1. Lineage (NCBI taxonomy): Eukaryota > Metazoa > Chordata > Ceratodontiformes > Protopteridae > Protopterus > Protopterus annectens. The sequence goes on along the minus strand of NC_056729.1, from coordinate 838,767,880 downwards.
TTCTATTAATTTCAAAAACAGTATGAAAATAGCTGGTCTTTCATGGTCCAACATTTTGTTGGCAAAGGAGCCTTCAGTCACTTCTATTTGCATGTGATAGCTCTCCAGGGTGCATTCAGTAATACCTGCAGAAGAACATCATTTTTTACATCAATCCATCCATCCTATTTCTTCTTTTTTTCAGAAGAATAGGACATTATTAACTAGCAGGTAAGGAATGAGTTCTTATAAAAAAATTTAAGCTTTACTGCAGATTATACATCAGTCACTGAGTTGATGTCAGATATTGCTGACATGCCCAGTGGCCTTGGAATAGGATTTGTGGGAATACTTGATTGATTCATTCTGGAATGAGACACAACTGGTGCTATTATTTACAGCCATAAATTTTTCATTTTTTTTGAAGGGACAACTCTGTACAGAAAAGAAATTACCCTAGTCTCTTCATATTGTAATAGTGGGCAGCCCAGCCCTTTTATAAATAACTTCTTTAATGGATGTCCTGAGCTTAGGAAGTTTTATCTTAATACAGTATATACATTAGGTGCATATTAATATGTTTTACATAGTCTGACCTTATCATACAAATAACCTGTTAAAGGAGAAAAATTAATACTTTGTTCCCAGTCCTTTACATAGCCATGAGGAAGTCTTAAGGTGATAAAGACAATCATCTTTTTCTAACACATACCGATTTTGTGTATCCTCAGATGTAAGTAAGTCGGCTTGCTGAAAAGAAGAAAAATATGTCAATGAATTTAATGCCCAGTTCTTCCACCTTCACCAGTTGTAGTCACCAACCTCATTGGAGAGAGTTGTTAGACTTACCATAAGTGGCATGTGAGAGAGAGAGAGAGACATCTTAGTAGTTCTCAGACTCGCATATTTCTCCTAAACTATGAAATATGACAGTTGCAAACTGTAATGTGCTTCTTTCCTTCATTATGAATCCATAACAAGCTACATACAGTATATTATCTTCCACAGTTTATCACCCTTGGAATAAACTGATGTCTTAAGAACACAAGCACAAGGGATTAAAAGAGCTGTTGTTTCCAAGGGATTGCAAATTCCTGATCCATCCTTAGAAGTTTCCAGTACATTTGTACTGTCTGACAGCACAATACAAATTAAATAAATAGCTAAATAAATGGGATGAAACAGTTAGTCAACCCCTCATCAGAGATCTGCAGTAATGATCAAAATTTCTCCCAGGCTTATAGATTTATCTATTTATTTATTTTTATTTTACCTATTTATTAAGCAGGCTAGCCCACTGGAAAATGTTCCTTTTTACAGGCCAACTCAGTAGCACTGTCTGGTTAAGTGACATGCTTACAGTCATGCAATATGGAATGAAGGTGGAAGGAATGACACCCTGTACCCTAGGCACTAGGAACAGCTCAATAACAACCCAGGACTTTATTTATCTGTGTTAACTGACAGACAAACAGCTTTGACAACATCCAGATAAAAGACAGAACCAATCTGTCACATTTTCTTAGTTGTCTATAAGTTACTGCTAAGCTCTGTGACAAGTAAAATTAATACTATTTCCAGCTTATATTATATTCCTCTCCTGTGTTCTCACTATATGCAATTTTAAGTTATATACATATATATATATATATATATATATATATATATATATATATATATATAGACAGACTTTTGCTTGCAGTCCTCAATAAGTATAACATTCCATCCTCTATATTACATCACATCTTCACATTTCTACCCATTTGCCTGTCTTCTGTTCAACCTCTTTAGGTAGGCATTATCTGACACTGGTTACCCCAATGACTATCATTCTCACATCTACAGATAATTTCAGCCTGTTTTTATCTACAGTGCTATACCTGCCACATATATTTTGAATGCCTCTTGCCCTGCTACTGACCCAGTGAATGCATGAGAATTCATGTCACCCCCATTTTCTCTGGATACTGCACTCTTACTATAATGCTCCATTTCCTTGTCTCAGAGCTATTTCTTATTCCTTCTCTATTCTCATTCTATTCCGCATCTTTCAGACTTTTATATCAGTCTCTTATTAGACACAGTATCAAAGGTATTACTGAAGTCACCCAGTGCATACATAGTGTGTGTGTGTGTGTGTGTGTGTGTGTGTGTGTGTGTGTGTGTGTGTGTGTGTGTGTGTGTGTGCATGTGTGTGTGTGTGTGTGTGTGTGTGTGTGTGTGTGTGTGTGTCTGTGTGTGATGCCCTGCACCATCTGTTTCTTCACTATTAGGGCATATCAGTTTACTAGTTCAGAGTTTAGTTATCTGGCTGAAAATGACAATCAGAACAGTAAACTGATATTCAGATGAGTCTGTTGTTAGAATGCTCATCATAACCAATTATTATTTTGTATGACTGTTCCTATTCATTTATCATAAAAATGTATACTGTTTTACTAGTTTGGCTTGTTTTATACCACTTTATGCTAATGTATCCCAAAACAACTAAGGAAGTGAGTAGTAACCTCCACTTTTGCTAATTGCTAATTAATGAACACTTTGCAAAAATAACTTTTTTTTAACTGCTACTCAAATAATATTTTGGAAATGCAATCAGCAATTTTAGTAATACAGCATTTGTACATTTAATTCAAGAAAACATTTATCCTGCAAAGTATGCTGCAAAGAACTGCAAATGGAAAAAAATATTTGGGGTAGGGAAACAGAATAAATTAAATACTTTGGAGTACAAATTACAAAAGAAAACCCATTACTACCTAGACAATGTAATTTTGTATTCATATATGTGAGCTGCTTTCAGATTATTATGTATTCAAATGAGCGTGCTAATTTTTTCCCTCCAGAGTGACTAGGAGCTTACATTTGCAATGCCTGGACAAAAGAAGCGGATTAATTTTTGGAACCTTAATGTCCATCATATCTATAATACAGGACTGGATTTCTAAACTTTTGGCACACTTAAATGACCACTCTTAGCTTGTTTGTAGTACCACTATACTGCAACCATTACATATTAAAAATTATAAAGTAATGTGATATTTCCAGCTTCTGCTTTTGTTTTTTATTTTCAGCACTGGAATTTTAAAAGGAGTAAACATATGTGATTAATCAGCATAAGAAGGATGCATATAATAGCTTATTTTTTTTCTTTCTATATTGGCCTATGCTCTTATGTACTTAAATATAATTTAGTGCTAAACATAACCTCATTGAAATATTTCCTCTTTGGTCATTATATCAATTAAATGCTTCAGAAGTCACTCTTTAAGGGCATTAATCATAGAGAAGTGCAACTTATATCATAGTAAAAAGTCTCTGCAAATGGATCTCATTAAAAATTAATTACAAAAATAATTAAGTGAGTGCATTTAATTCAGGCGGAGAGGAGATATTCATTAAAGTTGTCTGTACTAGACTGTCAACCTGCCAAACAAGTGCCAAGTATCTAAATCACCATTAGAAGAAGACACGCCAAGAGCCAAATGTTACAAGTGCCTGTTAACACATGCATCCCTGTAGCTGTACACATGTTTTTAGTACTGAAATAAGCACAATGTCTTCCCAAGTGCACATTCACTGGAATGCAATTCACTTTTAACAATGTTAAGAACTAGTATAAAATGAAGGTCAAGCGACTTCTTCCTTATGATAGACACATTTACCCATAATTCATATTGACAAAAGTAACAGCATAAAATGGATTGCCAGATGGATATAAACACATTTAACTGTTAAAAAATTACAACCAATGTAATTTATTATTATGAGATTATACTGTGCAGAGCAGAGGTATGAAATATATAGAAAAAGACTGACTGTATACTTTAGCAGAACCAGTGTGTTTGCAGACTTCATTTCTGATTTCATTTCCTTCAGTAAAATATTTTATTGTTGGATGGAAAGTAGAATAATAAAACAAAACCAAATAACTTTGCTTACAGCATGAATTGCTTAGTTTTCCATATTGTATGTCACCTGGTAGAATCAATGACATATAGTATGCTACTTTTTTATTTTTTAATTTATTTTATAATATAGATGTCCAGCATAAGTGAATTGTTTCAAAAGTACAGTAGAGCTGTACTGTGGTGTGAATGTTGATACTGTTGCTTTGCACTGCTTGGTTCTGCTTTATGTTTGTTGATTATTTAGTTTGCCTCCCTGCTGGGGTTCCCTCTGTGCAGAGTTCACATTCCCTTCCTTTGTTCACATACATTTTGTTGGATGCTGCAGATTTATTTTCATTTCCTGAAGACATGTTTAGGCGAGTTTTTGATCATAGAATGTAATAGGTGTGCTTTCCATGCTTGTGTATACACCCTTCAATAGACTGATGTCCTACCCATGATTAATTCATGGCCATATACAAGCTGGGTGCTGGTATAGATTTCTGGTCTTTCGTAGACCTGCACAGCATCAGAAAATGAGAATGAATATGTGTGTGTGTGTGTGTGTGTGTGTGTGTGTGTGTGTGTGTGTGTGTGTGTGTGCGTGTGTGTGTGCGTGTGTGTGTGTGTGTTTGTGCGTGTTTGTAAGGACCAATAATCTGAAATGTAAAATAATTAATTTCCTCTGCTATATTAGTTGCTTTGTAATGTCTGCTATGATTCTCTTCACTCATTGGTTGAAACCTTTTTGGTTATGCCCCATGAGTTATTTTCATTCTCATCTTGGGAAATAGGTGAGTATTCCTCTGTATGCTTGACTCTTAAAACATTAACTGTGAAGGCAAGATGTGATACTCTCACAATAGGTTAAAGGCACTTATGTTAAATGGTATTTCTACCACACAGACTTTAATACAATGAATACATACCATGTATCGTTACTTTTCCATCAGGTTTTATTACACTGGTGCTGATTATGATTCAGATGTGGACGTAGGGGATCTACATCTTATTGACCTGTGAGACAGCTGCCTCTCATTTTAAAACACTTAAGCATCGGAATTTTATTTTCAATTACTCATTCTGTACAATTTGCTGATATAAACCTAGATCTGGCAAACATGGATAACAGATTTTAACATGCCGCTACATGAATTATATACTTGTAAGGATTTGGAATGGCCACCTACTCTTTAAATATGTTTTACTCATCTGTTTTTTCTATGATACCTGGCTGAGCGTATGCTATTGATGTCAATATGGTGAACCTCTAACAGTATGAACTGTTTGTCCTGCCCATTATCATTTCCAGATCTAAATAAAGTTTTATTTATAACATGACAGGTAATCTATTAGAAACAGAACAAGTATGATTCAATACTTTTTAATAAGTGTTGAAAATCAGTAATTTGTGGATCAGCCAGGTGTTCAGAAACTGAACTACCTTTTTAAAAAAAAAAAGAAACTGAACTACCGTATTTCTGTATCATGGAACAAAAATAAATAAATCCATCTAAAATAATGAAATGCATTATTATCCTTCCAGTTGTTCAGTATAATTTTTTGAGTCTATGACATTGCAAGGGGCTATATCATTCATAATATAATTAGGCTACATCTACGACAGAAACCTACCAAAGCCATTTTTTGCAAACATGATTTGCTTTTTCATTCACAGTAAAACATTTAACCTTACTGAGACTATAAAAACTTTTCCATAGGCAAAGCCTTACCATGACATGATTATAGCTTCCAAGTCTGACGAGCCCCTAGAGCAACAACATTTTTCAAAAAGTATAATAGTGCAGAATACAGTTTTATGAAAATACTGAACTGCAAGAATGAGTTTTCATCTATATTACAGTAGTTAAACATAATCCTGTGGTGAACATCAAGGGAAGGTGAGCGAAGTAAGAGTTACACTTTACTTACTAAAATGCTTGATTCCAAGCATTGTACACCATGAAGAACAATTACACACAGCAGCTCAACAACATAATAAAATATTAAATTGTTACAATAAACATAATAATTCATAAAAATGGTAATTTTATATTCTCAAACATGATTAGCTTTCACCTATCTGAAGTTATACTAAAGGATGTATGTTAAAACATCGGCATTCTAAAAATATCTTCTCCAGGTAATTTGGTTGGATCTTCGTCAGATCACGATCAAGATGGTGTTATGGCACATATTACTGTTTGGTAATACATGCAGTAACAAATATCAGAGATACAATAAAAGAAGTTTAATCAGTTGCTGTCATAGTGGCAGGATCAGACAAAATAATGCGTGCTGTGAAGTTGCCACTTATCTTACAGGAATCTTATGAAGTCATGTTTAACAGGGAATGCTGTCTACAGACAAAAGTGAGGATGGAGAGTATAAGAACCTGAAGATAGTGGTATCCAGACAGCAGTGTAAAGATTTGTCATTGTGTGGGTAACTCATGAGAGCAGGTCAGCCTTTTTAGACAGTCAGCTAATGTTATGGGATTATCAGCAAGATATTTATGGAAAGGTAAGAGCAGGAATAAAGTTTGTCAGTTAACATTGTATAGTCTAGTTGTTATGTCAGAGGCCACACTGACACTGCAGCCTCTTATTATCTGCATTATAACAACTGAAGAACAGTGAATGGTTTGGCTGAATATTTACCTAGATATGGACCTTACTGATGATGCTGGCCAAGACAGGTTGCAACCTGAAGAAGAGGTACCACGATATGAACTCATCCCCACTTCAGACTACACAGACAGATCTACACTATACATTATGGGTGCAGCACTTCATTGGAGTACCTTAAAGAAAATGGGAAAAACAAAAACTTAATTTTGGCTACGACCACATTGTTCACATCTGGAACTGGCATCTAGGATCCTTTTAGTAACTTACTAATACGGCACTATCAGGATACTTAACTCTTATTGCCATTGTTATTTTATGGGGTGCATATTTCTAGCAACATTCTCATAACAATGTACATTCTTGACATACAGAACAATATTGTCCTTTTCACTTGAATAGATCTTCTTAAGGACTGAAAGAACAAAATAAAGTGGGTTCTCAGCAACACCAAAATGAGGTATTGGAGACTGCTGTAAGGCCTAGTAATTAATCGCCTGAAACTAATTGTGATTCCTCTGGATGTTAAAAGAAATAGGCAATAGTCTTGAAACAGTCTGTTTAGCATTTCTTGTACATTGTGACTGATGTTTTTGCACGTGCCATATGTACCTGCTTACAATGAATATACAGACAGGACTTTTGAATTTGGAAAACTCCAGTGTTTTGCATGCCTATATCTGACATGTTTTGTACACTACCTCTGTATCACAGTTGCTGATCTCAATGAAAAGGAAAAGGTATGTTATGGAGGACATATTGAATTTTTTTATTTCTGTGGCTTAATGATGGATAGATTTCTCTTTGTTGTAGGCCAATATACAGCCTGTTGGATGTAGTTACTGCATTTGTGTTCTGTTGTGCCTAATAGACCATGACTATACCTCTTGCTGCTTCTCCAGTATAAAAGAAAAATAAATGAACCTATGAAAAAGATAATGTCATATATTTAGCTATAAAGTTTTCTCAGCATCATAAGAATTCTTTCCTAAAGTCACTTCCATCATCCAGAATAGCAAAATAATAGATGCAACAAGAAAATGAAGAGAAATTTGGTAAGTTGTGGAATGTAGCTTGGGTTCATTATTCTTAGGTATGTATAGATACCCATAGATGTCACAGACTGGGATAGCAAATATTAATTGTGTTGAGGACAAGGGGGGTTTCTTTGTTGCACTACCAGATTTTGGTGTTCTGGAGTTAACAGAGGTTACTAGTCACTTCCTTAGGGTGAGATGCTACTAAGATAGGGGTCCTTCCTGTTTAGCATTAGTACATCAAATAGAGTAATGACAGTAATCTTTAAGCAGCACCTTTTCTGATAATGCACTGACTAGGTATATATTAGTTAAAGCCAAGACAATCATGAAAAAACAGGGTATTATTCACCATGTGCTTCATACAGTTGTTTTGGCACTTATCACTAAGACCTTGCTGGATAAAAACAACAGATTTGATTTAGCAGCAGTTATCTTTTTGAGACTTCATGCTACTCATATGCAAAGACTGGTAATATATTTAATATATTTAATATTGATTTTGATTTTCTAACACGTGCTTGTTAAACTGACCAATACCTTTATGTATATTTTAGGCAGGAGTAAACTACAGATTTCTTCACATTTTCTATTTGTTTATATGGAGGCTTTTTTTAGCAGAATCTCCCTGTTGTCTTAGTTAATGGATTTACAAGATAGCATGTAGTGTTCGTTTCCAGTGTCTGGGTTGATGATGACACCTGTGAGCTTGCTATGGAAATTCTGAAACTCTTTCAATATCCTTTGGTTGACTAAGGTAGTATCTATTACTGCCCATAAATTTGGATATTCTTTGAACTAGATCTTCCAACTTGATCTAACAGCTATAGATTTGGGGGTGGAAACAGTCTCTTGGACAAACTGCTGTCTTTTTTGCACCAGTCCTTGCCTCTCAACAGTGATATCATCCAGTATAGAGCCAGTATATTGTAGGACTTTATGAAATATAACTCAAAATGTTTTATTGTTCAGAGTATGCCAGCTCCTTAGTGTCAACAGTGGTGATTCTGATTTATTTGTTGATTCGTTTGTTGAAACATGCAACAGCAATCCAATCTCTGGTATACTGGATATTATTGTTAAGATCACGTACATCACAGATATATCACTTGTCATACCATTGTTACTGACAATACACACCATAGTGTACATCAGGACTAAGCTTGCTACTGAGAATGATTACCCCTCACTATTAGCTTTTAGAGCTGTACAGAGAGCTGAACAAAGTAATGAGTACAAGAAAATCCTGTTTACCACTGATCGAGGAACTTAAAAAGCAAATATTAAATCCACTTCTTTGTTTCCTGCAAAGATCAAGTCATTTCTTTTTGAAGAAGCTAAAATATTTAACACACTTGAAGACGCATCCACTATTGTTAACAGTGATAAAATCCTTAATAATACTGAAGAAATGGAGTAAAACAGAATATCCTGAAGATACAGAGTGAGCTGGATACCTGGAAAACTGCTTCTAAAATTAAAAAGTGTAAAAACAAGTGACTTTCATTTTCTAATTGTAGGACTTATTTTCTGAAACAATAGATTTGCCCTTTAAGTAAAAGGTTTGCACTGGAGTTTAAGTTTCAAAGCATGTGTATTTATATTTTAAGTTAAAACATTTTTCATGATGAGGAATATAAATGGTTAGTTTTATTGTTTTGCTATAGTTACAGTGGAATACTTAATATATTTTATCTAACTAAACTTATAAGTTTATTTCTAAATGCTAAACAGACACTTCCTGTAAGAGAATGCCATTTAATTATAACAAAAGAATTGGTAACTTTAAGACTACATAAGTTAAGAATTTTATTTTGTTTGTTCAACTTTGATCAGCATGTGCATTAGTGGGTTAAGTGAATGTCAGATCTAAGTCATTTGATAATTAGAAGTGTTAAAATGCTGGGGATTTTTCTTGTTGCTGTGTAACACCATGTTTCACACGTTATTCATGAAGTAAATAAAACTTAGAGAAAGATTAAGAACAAAAGAATGTTCCATTTCTGTCAGAATTCCAGATTCTTCTTGTCTTGAACTGTCCTGAAGAAAATCAAGGTCAAATTTCATCACTGATGTCTGTTTAAAAAGAAAAGAACTTTCCCCCCTCCCCCCAAGTATATATGTGAGAAATATGCTTTTTTTTTCTTCTTTACATAGAAGTGAAGAATTGGTAAGACAAAAGCTATACTAATATTTTATTCTGAGATATTGCTAACATATAATTTGCTTACATTTTGCATGCTAATAACTTATACTCCAATTGTATTAACTCTAATTAAACATAGTAAGTGTATATATTAATTATTTATCATTTGTTAACCAGGAAAGTCTAACTTGGAACAAGTCAATTTTCAGTGGAGGCCCAGGGAGAAACACTCCAGATGCATATTTTTGCAATGTGGGAGGAAACTGAATGAATACAGGCAGAACATACAGACTCCACACATAAGGCACCCCAGCTGAAAATCAAACTGGAAAACCTCTTCCTTGGAGGCGATAACACAAACACCACAGCACCATCCAGAAGAAGTAAAGTTAGATGTCTGTTACTGATTAGAACAGTTTAAAAGAAGTAAGAGGAATGAGAAACGTACATACATATATATAGATATATATATATATATATATATATATATATATATATATATATATATATATATATATATATATATATATATATATATATATATATATATATATATATATATATATATATATATTGGCAGAAAACTTCTACAGCTTTAGGAAAAAACAACAACACCAGAACCAGTAAGTGAGCGTGCTTTTGTTCTTTTAATATGTAAGACCTTCTTCAGAAATAAGAAGGTAGAAAGAAAATCAGTAAATATGCACTAATTTCGTTTATGCTGCAGTTTGTAATTCTTGTCATTTTTTCTCTGTGGGAAAGACTCTTGCAGGAAGCTGTCAGACAGAATAAAGGAACATTGTGGGGCTATTAGAAGTTCTGACTTTCGAAATGCGCTAGCTAGGAACCCGTTAACTTGTACAACTTTTGAAAAAATTCGATTTTTAGTATTAGAGCAAGTTAAACTGTTTTGTGGCGACTATGTTATGCTTCTGGAGGTTAAGGAACTCAGATGGCAACTTTTGCTGGGCGCAGATTCAGCTCCTGGTTTGAATGATAATATCAGTTTAAAATGTGCTTTGAAATGGTTTACATGAGTTCACATGACAGACTCGCTTTTCACTAGTTTGCGTTACACTGTACATGGTTTTTCAGGTCACTTCATTACCTTATAAGGATATGTGCATATTTTAAGAAGGACAGGGTTTTTTCATTGGCTGTTACTATTTTACCGCTTTATTACCATATGATGACATGGAGTGTATATTTACTGATTTTTTTTTTTACCTTCTTATTTCAGAAGAAATTCTTATATATTAAAAGAATGAAAGCACACTCAGTTATTGGTTCTGATGTTGTTTTTTTTCCTAAAGCTGTAGAAATTTTTTGCCAGTGTAAAGTTCTATCTTTGCTTTGCAGCTTGTCGGTTTTTTATATATATATATATATATATATATGTATATATATATATATATATATATATATATATATATATATATATATAAAATAAGTTAGAATGTTGGTGTTTGGCTTTCGGCTTTTCCTGGTTAGGGGTCACCACAGCAGAACTCCGATCCGCTAATGATTGGCAGTAGATTTTCACAAACACCAAGGTGCCAGCTCGACATCCAACCTTCAAAGAAGGCACACCCATTTACACATGTCTTTCGAATGCCACCCAACTGTGGGGAGGACATGCAGACTCCACACAGAAGGCACTCCCTGCACTCCAGCTGAGAATCGAATGGGAGAACTGAAAAATTATATGGATGCTCTGCTTACTGCTTGGTGTGGGATTTGAAGTGTTCTTAAGACACTCAGTCTTGCCGGCTGGATTCTGCTAAAATTCAAAGTCTGGTTATATTTGCATTCACAGTCTGTTGCATACAGAAACTTACAGAATATACACTGATGAGAGAATATAGTTTGCAGCATCAACTTTAGAGAGCAGTAACAAATAACTTTTTATAATAAACCAAACGTACTAACGTTGCAGCTTAAAGTACTGTTCCAACTTTACTTCTCATATAGTACAGATGATGTGAGAGATATAACATTTACCTCAGGACAAATGAGTCCCTACCATACCTCTAACATAACTGGATTTATACAGCTCTTTATATACACTTTTAGTCATGCATAAACATATACATTTCCTCTTGATATTCTATTTTGGAGAATTGCTCATCCTGTAGAAACAATACTAAGCTTCCTTGTTTAACAATGTCTTGTAAGAGACCAGCTTTTCTGACAGTGTGAACATCCTGTATTCTGTCTGGATCTTTGTATAAGAACATCTGTTCTTTTGCCAATGCTGATAACAGTGTCCTGTTGTCCATGCAGAAAAACATGTTTTTGAGGAAACACATTGTTCTGACAATGTGAACATCCTGTATTCTATTTGGATCTTTGTATAAGAACATTTGTTCTTGTGCCAATGCTGATAAACATGTCCTGTTTTCTATGCAGAAAAACATATTTTTGAGGAAACACATTGCCACTGTATCATTGTCCATTCTTTAAAAGCAGATTTTGCATTTTTGCTCTTGCATACATCCTGTTTTTATGTCTGTAAGGGAAAAATGTCCATTCAGCAGGTTCCTTATTTTCCAAGCCATGGTCATTTAGTATGACTGCTGATCACATATTACTAAACTCTGTTTCTGCATTTAAGCAAGCTTTTTCTTTCAGCATATTTACAACAGAATTAATTTCAGCCTTATATTCATAAAATCTAACAATTCCCTCTGTTTTTAAACATACTCAAAACATTTTATATAGAAAACACATTAAGAAACAAACCTATAGTCTTCTTTTGATACAAGTCAAAATGCAATTTTACATAGTTAATACAATGATATTAAGTATTACTACAAAACTGAATGTATTTAAAACTTTTTCTTTTGCAGACCATTCTGTGAAAATATTTTATCAATTATGAGCTGTGTCTGCTTTAATGTTATTTTTTTTTAACTTGAACAATTAATTATTTTGCAATCACAGAGTTTAATTTATGACTTAGAACTGTTTCATTAACTCTTTGCAACTGTTGAATTAACTATAAGAGACAATAACTATGTTCTACTGCAAGCATTTATACAATGCTGAAAATATACAGTTTTAATGTCATTTTAACCATAACATTGTGGTCATGTCTTTGAACTGCCCATTAACATCTTGGTAAAGAACTGAACTGGGCTTAGATAATAAATATTTGAAAGCAATTATTTTACTGAGGTAAAACCAATGATATTACAACTTGACAAATTACTTTCAAACTTATTACAATGTATTCTGTACAGTCTGTATTTACATAGACTGTTTGCTGTTCATGCATTTCAATCTAGTAGTTATCCTGGTCCCATTGTTTTCTTTAAATATGTTTTTTTCACACATATTCATTACTAGACATTAATTTTATTTGTACTGAATTTTTCTGCATTTGTACATACAAAGACTATCATTTGTACTGAAATTTTCTACATTTGTACATACAAAGACTATAAAGTACATTAAGTCTAATCTTACAAATTTAATAACATTAATATTGAGCAAAATCTTGGAAAATGTTTATGTCTCTTTAGAAATATCTAATGGAACTGATACTGATATGTCCTGTTATTTTAAACTACATACTCAGAAATTAAAAAATATTCATGCTTTTTTATACCAACATTGTTTTGCCAAAAACATATTAAAATAGTGACCAATCTTGTTCAGTTTTTTACATGTCTTTACTCTCTCTTGTATAGCTGTAATCAATTTTAAGCCATCTCTTGTTTTTAAACCATCTCTTGTATAGCTTTACAGTTTAACAGGTTGTAAATACAATTTAATACTAAACAATACAATAATAACCATTATAATAGCTATTAACAACTTGTAAAATATCTTATCCTGTCAGGTTTAATCCAGTTTACCAGTATGTCTAATACACTAATACCTGTTTTTTTTCCTCCCCATAAAAGAATATTGTCAAGAAGGAATTATATATTTCTTCCTCTAGCTTTATTTTAGACCCTTGTTGTTTATTTTTTCTGTAGCTTTATTTCAGACCCTTGTTGTTTATTTTTTTCTGTAGCTTTATTTCAGACCCTTGTTGTTTATTTTTTCTGTAGCTTTATTTCAGACCCTTGTGCAGTACTGCTTATACAGTCAGTGTAAAACTGAGAAAGTACCCCTCCCCCTGTAGTACTGCACTATTGTTTATCTGCTTTATGCTGTGAGAATAGAATGTATGTCAGCCCAACACTTTGGTTACTAAACTATAGACCTTTGTCTGATTTGATCATTTTTTATAAAGCTTTTGCTATTTACTTCCTCTAGTAGACATTTACACCCTTCTGCACAATTGATTTTAACTGTATGTATACTATAGCCCATTTGCTGGCTGTACTTGATGCAACTGTATTTTTTTTCTTTTAACATTTACTTGCAAACAGATTATCAGTGACATCTATGCAAAATTGTGACATTTTATTACAATTACCAAATAGTGTTTCCTGTAAACATTTTAACAATTATGTTTTAATAACAATAATACTTTAGAAAAACTCAAGCTACTTGTCTGGCAATCAGTCTTGTTGTTTATCTTACCTTTCCAACATTTCCTGTAACTATTCATTCAGTCTAGGAAGGGCTGAGCTCACATTTCATACTCTGTAAACTATAGTTAATTCTTTTGCATTTTTCCTTGAATGTGATTGTGATTTGCATAACTATGCATTTATACTATATAAACAGACATTATTTTACAATTAGCTTAAATGGATTTCAATATTTTTTTTATGTATTTAACTATTTAACTGTCCTCCCATTAATTTTACAAAAACTGTTTGAATAATACCATCTGTGATTTTCTGTTTAAAAATCAGAACTTTAACTGTTTGGTGTTACTATATAATTATAAACAAATTGTAAAAAAACAAAATAGATATTAGTTTAACCAACACATTTATATTTATATTATTTATATTTGCTAATGTCTGCCTTTTGCTTTTGTGTATTGTAAACAAATGTACTCTAGATGAAAAGAACATACATGCATGTCTGTCTTGTATCTGTATATCTTTATACAAGCATGTCAGTCTTGTGACTTTAAATTTTTATTCTTATTAACTATTTTTATTTAATTTTATATACTAGAACTGTTTTGTGTAACTATTTTTATTTAATTTTTATATGCTAAAACTGTTGTGTACCTTTTGACTATGCTATGAGAATAGCAGTTATATGGTCTATTTTACTGTACTATTGATAAATGTCTTGCTTTAACTGAATGATATAAAACATTTAAACATGATTTGTCTCTACCATGTATATTTAACCATTTTCAAAACATAAACATATTATAAAATATATTTCTTTTGCACAGATTAACTGTGTATGTAGGAAGTTCCCAGTCTCTGTCAGTTCAGCTAATTTATTTCCTTTATCCTGCAACTGCTGTTGAATTTCCTGTAATGTTGCATGGTCTTTCTGACATTCTTTAGTAAGCTGTTCTGCTGAATTTGAAATTCCTATGTACTTTTGAAAAGATGTATGTATAACTTGTCTAAGCTTCCTGAACTCATTGTGTCTGTCTTTTAGAAGTTTACTACATTCCTTTGTAGCAAAATGTACTAAGGGTTCTATCAGTAACTGATATGACTCACATGTGGTGCCAGGACATAACTGTTCAACATCAGAATTTAATGGAAACACTTTACCCTTAGTTAATTCTTTATCATGAACAGATCTGTCTTTACAGTCTATTTTTTTAGCGATATGATGCAATACTTTTTTATGGCATAATACACAAAATGCAGTTTTTGTTGAAGCACACAATAAACATTTGTCATATTCCACATGGTTTTCTTTGAGATACCAGTCAAATATTGTAATACATTTGCTTAATGCCTTACTATCAACCTTCCCTAATAAGGTTTTATGTTTACTAATGTGCTGTGTATACCAACATAACAATTTACTAAAGTTTGGTTTACTCCTGCATGAATTATAAATAATATCCATACTGTCTAGTAATATACAAACTGTCTAAGAACATACAGACTATCTAAGAATATACAAACTGTCTTAAGAATATACAAACTGTTTAACATCATTGACACTAAATATGTGACACAGAAAACAGTCTTACCAGTTAGCAAGAAAACAGGTGATCAGGCTGCTGTTGCTGATGGCTAGAAATTTTTCAGTCACTTGAGAAGCTGGTGAAGCACAACAGGCAGCGGACTGCTGTACAAGTGGACATTCACCTTTTCTTGGAGAATTTATGGCACTGCGACTTTCTTGAACTAGTCTCACTCCGGATTTTAGACGTCTAAAAAACCTTACTACTGCAAGCTGCATAAACTCGAATACTTCTGTTTAGGATTTACACATACGTACAAATGTTAGTTACTGCAATTTAACTGAAGTGACCCTCTGCAGGGCTTACCATCACTCCCCCTGTGTTTGAATGCAGATTGTAGGTTCAAATGCAGGCTAGCTTGCCATTGAAAAATTACATGGCTGTGCTTTATGCTTGGTGCTTGGTGGATTTGAACCTACAATCTGCATTCAAACACAGGGGGAGTGATGGTAAGCCCTGCAGAGGGTCACTTCAGTTAAATTGCAGTAACTGACATTTGTACGTATGTGTAAATCCTAAACAGAAGTATTCCAGTTTATGCAGCTTGCAGTAGTAAAGTTTTTTAGACTGGCTGGCTCGCCATTGAAAAATTATATGGATGCTCTGCTTACTGCTTGGTGTGGGATTTGAAGTGTTCTTAAGACACTCAGTCTTGCTGGCTGGATTCTGCTAAAATTCAAAGTCTGGTTATATTTGCATTCACAGTCTGTTGCATACAGAAACTTGCAGAATATACACTGATGAGAGAATATACTTTGCAGCATCAACTTTAGAGAGCAGTAACAAATAACTTTTTATAATAAACCAAACGTACTAATGTTGCAGCTTAAAGTACTGTTCCAACTTTACTTCTCATATAGTACAGATGATGTGAGAGATATAACATTTACCTCAGGACAAATGAGTCCCTACCATACCTCTAACACAACTGGATTTATACAGCTCTTTATATACACTTTTAGTCATGCATAAACATATACATTTCCTCTTGATATTCTATTTTGGAGAATTGCTCATCCTGTAGAAATAATACTAAGCTTCCTTGTTTAACAATGTCTTGTAAGAGACCAGCTTTTCTGACAGTGTGAACATCCTGTATTCTGTCTGGATCTTTGTATAAGAACATCTGTTCTTTTGCCAATGCTGATAACAGTGTCCTGTTGTCCATGCAGAAAAACATGTTTTTGAGGAAACGCATTGTTCTGACAGTGTGAACATCCTGTATTCTATTTGGATCTTTGTATAAGAACATTTGTTCTTGTGCCAATGCTGATAAGCATGTCCTGTTTTCCATGCAGAAAAACATATTTTTGAGGAAACACATTGCCACAGTGTCATTGTCCATTCTTTAAAAGCAGATTTAGCATTTTTGCTCTTGCATACATCCTGTTTTTAAGTCTGTAAGGGAAAAATGTCCATTCAGCAGGTTCCTTATTTTCCAAGCCATGGTCATTTAGTATGACTGCTGATCACATATTACTAAACTCTGTTTCTGCATTTAAGCAAGCTTTTTCTTTCAGCATATTTACAACAGAATTAATTTCAGCCTTATATTCATAAAATCTAACAAGAACCTCTTGCTATGAGGCAACAACGCTACCGCTGCACCACCACGGCATACATAAAATAAGATAGAATAATACTGGGAAAATAAGACTTAAAATATATATTTAAATAACAAACTGCTTTTAAGTAAGATATCTATTACCTATCCGTGCATATGGCAGAAATTTGAATGTGCAAGATCTCATATAATTTACATAGAAAATCATATAAAATATTTGAAAATAATCTGACAGCTGAAATTTGAAGCTTGGTCATGTGAACTTTGAAGCTTTTTGCATGTTGTATGTTATTAGATTTATTAAAACTACTCGAAATAACTCATTTCATAAGTCAAAGCTGAAATGTTAGTATGTTATTGCTGAATTAGTGCATCCATTTGATAGAAAGTAAACTAGATTTTTCAGCAGGTTTGAATCGGGGAAGGTAGATTGAGATTTGAAATAAACACATTATAACTTTTGAATACAATATAGACTACAAATATTTTTTTTTTACTCCATCGAAGTAGCAAGGCATTGTCTTTGATCTCAGTGATGTACATATTTTATGACATAGTTTAATAAGTTAAAGTATTTTTAAATATTTTGGTACTTATTACAATTCTGAGATGTAGACACTTATACTTTAAAAATTAATTCAGAGAGGAAAGGGCAAATATTCCCATCTTCACTGTACTGCGATCTCACAATTGCGGTTTCGGGTTCCGGGATTTTCACTCAAGTCAGTGTTCGGTAAGATACATTTTCATTTATCTAATACAGACCCTTTTAATCTATTATCTGTTAATGTATATAGATTACATAATGGCAACAAATGGAAACCATAAATCAGATACCTAAAAGTAATTAGAGGAGACATTATATTATTGCAAGAGACTCACTTGATAGCTAAAGGTGCAGATTCAATAAAGTCTACACTGTCTCCTAAAACTGTGTGCATGCCACAGCATGAAGAGCACATGATAGCGCACTATTTTGTATTCGGTAAGTGGATCTACATCCCATGTTAAGCCATCCAAACATGCTGAACATCGTGGCATACTAATTACAGCATAAGCAGCTGAAATGTATACTAATCAACCAATCCAAGATGGAGGAGCTATTCAATAAGCTATAAAGCAACGATGTAGATTCAGTGCCAGTTTTTCCTGTGAATTCCAAAATGAACTGGAATGCAGCCATGAAACTAGGCTACACAGAAAAGCATGTTAGGGGCTCCTGTCACTTTTATTCATGTGTATGTGCAGAAGGCCCAAATCATTGCAGCTGCTACTGTTATTAGACCACAGCCAAGAAGGAGAAGGATGTTTAGACCTCATTTAACTTTTCATAATCTGCATCAGATGGAAATTGTAGAGTTCTATAGGGTGGATAGAGACATACTATAAGAATACTGCAACCTCTGTCATCTTCAGCTAAGCTCAAGGGTAAACTGAGGGGGATACAATCACAGTGGTGACTAAGGTATGTGTAGCACTTAGAATTTTAGCTACAGAAACCTCCCAGAGATCAACAGGGGATGTGTGGGAGGTGGCACAAGCATCAGCATCCAGGATTTTCTATAGATTCCTGAATGCCATGCCACAACATGCCAGTAAGTACATATATTTTCCCCTGTATACCTGAGGGCAGAGCCAGAACTATGCAGGAGTTCTAACCTGTAGCACACTCCACCCTGAAGTCATGGGCACCATAGACTGTAAATATGTAGAAATCAAAGCACTACCTGGTGAACTGAGAAAAGTGTACATGAATAGAAAGGGCTAAGACTCCATTAACTACCAGGTTGTGTGCAATGCTAAGTAAATAGTCCTGAATGTGTGTGTGCTGGCATCCCAGGCAGTTACCATGACTCTATCTTGCACAATTCTCAACTGTATGAGATGTTTACTAGGGAAGATATCCCACCGGATTATTTACAGGGGATGCAGGTTATGCACTTGAACCGTGGCTGATGATACCCTTCAGAAATGCACATACACCAGCTTGTTAAACAAGAAATATCATAGAGCATGTGCTTGGGCTGCAGTACAATCCCCATACATGTGCTGAAATATTCACAGTCAGTGCCATGCCTCACAGCATTAACAGCTTCAGCAAGAACAGCAAGGCAAAGGACCACACATCTCACCTCCTATGGCAAGACCACCACAACCACATGCAGGTGAGGAGTAAGAGGGGGAAGCAGCAGTCACTGTGGGTGGAGACAGATGTAGGGGTGCCCCTGCATTGGCCTAGAGGCAAAGGATATCACACATGCTCACCACCTAAGGGACTAAAACCCTCATCTTATGCACATACATACAGTACCATTGATGCCAGGCAGTGCTGACAATTTTTACTTACACAGGTAATGGCTGTGCACTGTTAGCATCAGATAGAGTCAGCCCTGAACTAAAATGACATACTCTTGCATACTGTTGTTTGGTAATGTAAGGAAGTATAAGGTGTGTGATTTTTACAGCAATTACATCAAGAGAGACAACAGTGACTTATGTGAATATATGTGTCCTCTATCAACTAATAGGCCTCATGTATCAAAGATTCAGACATTAATGTGTCTAAAATGTACAGATTTTCAACAAATGTCCACAGTTTGATCTCATACTTTTGTACTGACAAATCATTAACGTGAAGTTTGAAAATAATGTCACACAGTTCAGTTTCAAACTTCATATCCCTCACAAAAGACATAAAACTAGTAATGTAAAACCTTTTATTCTATCAACTGTTTTAGTTTGATAAAAAGGAACAGTCCACCAAAGAAAAAGTACTCGATACTGCTGTCCCAAAAAACCAAACACGAAATTCCAGCACAAGCACAAGCACCAGTCCACACGATGTAAAACCAATACAGTTTAATTATATAAAATCTCCGTTAAGCGCTTTCATCGTACATAGACTTCATCAGAACAATAATAGCATCATTTCAATCCCCTTATAAATGCATACATTTAATCACCTGACTATCTTTAATTAAAATTTTAAAGTGCTAGTGCTGAATACATTTTTTCTTTTGTTTTATTCCTTTTTCTACTTTCCCTAACCAGGAATGTTGACAAGAAGAACAATATGTATAAGTTTCTCTTGTTGGAGAGGAAACATGATACAAGCCATGGGAGTGACGGTGGTGGCACCACCAAGTGTGGCACTTGCTAACAATGCCAATATATTATTGATGTTACAAGTACAACTTTGCATAATTATAATAAAACTAATACTATTTTTAAGAAGGGCAATTGCAGGTCTAAAAATTTGGTGTATTTAGCTGTATGCACACATTGTCCCTGCTATTATGTAGGGAAGACTTTTAGGTGTTTACGTAATAGGATTTATGATCACTATTATAGTATTAAGAAACACGATGACAACAACGCCCTATGGAAACATTTGAACAGTAGTAAGGACTGTGTATCCTTTAAATCTGGCATATTAGAATTAGTCAAATATAATGTGAGAGGGGGTGACATCAAAAAGGTAGTCAGTGACAAGGAAGTTAGGTGGCAAATTAAACTCAATGCTTCTGTGTATCCAGGAATTAATGAACACATCTCAATTAAACCTATATTGGATAACTCCTGATTGACATAACTAAACATTATATTTTGAGTGTCACTAAGGGGTAGAGAACACTCATAAGGGAAGACATTTTTTAGTGGGGAACAATATTAAGGTACCATGACATTTAGAGTTTTTTTAAAAATATTTAGTGTATTTTTGTTTATTAAATATTTATATGCAATGTATTTAATAAAAGCGCATTTATGTATATTATTTATTTATATGCAGTGGTTATTTATGGAATTATACATATTGTTTTTCTTGTCAACATTCCTGGTTAGGGAAAGTAGAAAAAGGAATAAAACAAAAGAAAAAATGTATTCAGCACTAGCACTTTAACATTTTAATTAAAGATAGTCAGGTGATTAAATGTATGCATTTATAAGGGGATTGAAATGATGCTTTTATTGTTCTGATGAAGTCTATGTACGATGAAAGCGCTTAACGGAAATTTTATATAATTAAACTGTATTGGTTTTACATCGTGTGGACTGGTGCTTGTGCTTGTGCTGGAATTTCGTGTTTGGTTTTTTGGGACAGCAGTATCGAGTACTTTTTATTAACTGTTTTAGTTTGTAAGACCACCATTTTTAAAAACTCTATCCATTGTTGGGTCTTTGTCATACTTTTATTTATGGCTTGGTCCAGCTTTGTTGGTGTAAGAGGTTGTAAGAGATGTACACATTATAAACATGTGTAAGAAAGCAATACAATTTGAAAAACAGCATCACAAACACAGATATACTAAGCACTAAGTCAGCTATGCAGCATGAGCGTCTGACAAAATACATATGTATCCTTGAATCCAAAAAAGAGAAGACAAGGATATGGCACAGTTATCATCATTTGCACAGAGTGTTGTGTGCATCTGCATGTGCTTGGGGGGGGGGAGGCTTAGTCTGACACAAAAAGTAGTGAGTGCATGTGAATAAGAAAGAGAAACATCAGACATTTGGATAAAATATCAAATGGCCACTGAGGCAGAATTAGAGGTGACAGTTCACCATCATCATCCCCAACTCTGTGAAATGGATATGCCAGCAGTTGCACTGGCACATCCATGCCCGTAGTCAGATGCACTGCTGCTACCTGAACATGACTGATGTCTGCTGGATGAGTTTTCTTTTGAGCATGCCCAGGACCATGACCCCAAGGCCTGCTACATCTGGGTATGGACACCTCAACCAGTGATGGAGCAGTGGAAATAGGTCCACCATGGAGGCATGATTGGGCACGGCTATATTGGCTAGCAACAGATGATGTGGCTGACCTACGTCCATGTGGATGCTGTCCCTCTTTCAGAACACATTCCATCACAGACACTTCCCATTCCAACATGTCATTCATCCGATCAAATGAATCAGTAACACAGTGGAAACAGTTATACATGCCAGCCTGTGCCACATCTGAAACCTTAAGCATGTCCTCAGAGGCCCTATTGGAACATGCCTGCACCTAAATGACAGCCCTAAACATATGTTGACTGTCACAGAAAGACACACCAGGATCAGATGGAGGATGGACAGCAAATCTCCACTGAGCACCCCTAAAAACCCTCCTGTGTGGCACCTTGCCCACAAAATGGCTACAGCCAGAGTCAACATGCAATACTGAAGCCACAGTAAACATACTACCCTGATCAAGTGTCTTAACCTCCACCTGTCCAATATCTGAGTGCTCACTGGAATAGGTTTGTTTGGTGCCACTACCACAGACAGATAAAAACAAGTAGCTCTGGAATGACAAGTAGCTATGTAATTAATCACTCAAGTTCAACTTTCACAGTATACAAACTACTTCATCAGGTATCAGATTACACATGCTACGAGACTACTGAAATACTTACAAACATTAAGTTAATTATGTAATCAACCAATGGCATAATTAATTAAATAGAACATTTGTACAAAAAAAAATCTAATGACATAATTAATTAAATAGAACATTTGTTCAAAAAAAGCATCCAAACAGGCATATATACATAAACGTTTATTTATTAAAATGTATAAAACATGTATAAATATGCACCCAAAAATTCAATGGAGCTTATTATGTAAATCTTTTAAAATGGGCTTAATACTAAGGGTATCATTTATCCCAGGTGGGAATTGGGCTCTAAAGTGCAATATCCACTTAACTTCTTCTTTTTCAGTCAAGTTTTTTCCTATATCCACCTCTTGTATAAGTTACAGCTGTATTTAAAATCAAAAATTTAAAATGATGGTCTTTACCTTTACTCAACATATGCCTATACATTGCATTTGTTGTCTTCTCCCTTCTTTCTTCAGAAGTGTGACTACATATCCTGCCTTTTAATCTCTGATTGGTTTTGTCTATGGAAAAAGCATGGCATACTCAACCCCTCAGATTCTCAAAAGTTTGCACAGAGTGAAAGATGAGTGCAGGAGGCCACGCAGGCAATATGTCTGTCGTGCTATCTGGGAACAGCCTGCAGGGGCGTGCACGAGAGCTCCAGCACTAATCCTGAACGGACTAAGTCCTGGTATGCAAATCACCTAATTTGCAGGAGAAATCCATGCAAATGAGGTGATTATGCAATCCAGGAAGCTTGCAATAGTCTGTGCAAGACTAGTGCTATCTGTAGAAATGTACTCAGTAACCGAGTACATTTCTGCAAAATCAAAAACGGAGCTATGACAGCTCCAAACAAAGGCTGCATATCATTGAGTAAGCATGACAATGGCCAAGTATAAGACCATTGGCATTGCAAACAAAAAAAAAAAAATTAAAAAAAACAACTTTTTTTTTTTGCCATTCTAGGCTGTTTAACTATAGGGCAGTGGCGCGCAAACAGGATTGGGGGAAAAATAAGAAATACTTAAAATGAGCATTCTAACTAAAATCAATATTCTGCCATGCAAGTCATTGGCATGCAGAAGACAACCTGGCCAATGAGTAGTGGTTGCTAAGGGGGGAGTCTCAGTATGAGACATGCAACTATGCATTTGCAGGGAATCCTGTGCAAATGAGGGGAAGGATAGTGAATCCCAGTTTTCCCCAGCATGTGAGACAGGTCCCATCAGTGTAAGAGTATGAATAGCTGGGTGCAAGACTAGGATATAGGTGACATCATGGGGGATGTGTCAGGCCTACTGTAAGTGGATTGGAGTCCTGTGGTTCAGGATTGCTCCTAGCTTAGCACAGCTAAGCTACAGGTGTGTCTAAACCTGCCTAGCACTCTTTACAAAATGTAAGTGGGTGTGCGCACCACTCACTAGATTTTACAGGAAGAAAAAAAGAAGTTAAACCAGGAAATAGCAGTTTTGTGCACATTTGAGCACTCCGTTTGCACGGAGCACACACAGGCTTAAACAAGAAGGCAATGGGAAGGGAAAGCAGCAGTAGGAAGGTAACCAAGCAGAACTTGCTTAGCTGACAGGTGAAATATATCAGAATCAGCCAATCACACAGGCAGCAGACCAGCCCAGCATAGTACACCACTATAAACTATGCAAACACCTTTCCCCCTTGTTTTTCCCAAAAACCCTGCACCATCGGTGTATACAAATGGGGAAATTTGACAAAACGAAAGCAAGAGAAAAAAATTTAGGGGCTGCTTTTGCTATCATAAACCAGCATGTGCAAGAGGCTGAGAGTGGTGAGGATGTGAATGCTGCTGAAAAACCCACAGTGAGGAGATGGAGAAGATTGTACAGACCCAGGGTAACCTACCAGGGGCTACATGAGCTGGAGATAGTGGAGCGCTATAAGGTGGGCAGAGACCTCCTACAGCAAATTGTTGAGCTGTGCTGGCCACACCTAACACACCAAACTGGCCGATGGGGAACCCATCCCAGTGGATACCAAGGTATGTGTAGGCCTAGGTATACTAGCCACAGGTACCTCCCAAAGCACAACTGGGGATATCATGGGGATCTCACAGGCATCAGCATCCAGAGTATTTCACCAGTTCCTGGATGCCATGTCAGCACATGCCAGTGAGCACATATATTTCCTCAACACACATGAGGTGTTGACCAGCAATATGCATCTCTTCCACCAAATAGCAGAATACCTGGGGTAGTGGGTGCTATAGACTGCATGTACATATAAATCAAAGCACCACCCGGTGAGCAGGGTAGGGCTTACATCAGCCACAGGGGCATCTCCTCCATCAACTGCCAGGTCGTATGTGATGAATGTGTGTGCTGGCTGCCCTGGAAGCTATGACGACTCACACATATGGCATCTGACACAGCTGTACCACAGATTTGCCAATGTGGGCATCCCCTATGGTCACCTAGTGGGGGATGCTGGGTACCCACTGGAGCTGTGGCTGATGACACCCATCAGAAATGCACACACGCCTGAACAAGAATGCCATAATGATGCACACGCACAGGCTAGACATATAATAGAGCATGTGTTTGGGATGCTCAGGTCACGGTTCCAGTGTCTGGACACATCCGTTGGAGCCTTGCAGTATTCACCAGCTACATGTACCCAAATTGTTATGGTATGTGCTATGCTACACAATATGATTCTGCGGAAACAGCTGCAGCAGGAACAGCATGGGGCAGGGCTACACAGCCCCCCACCAATGGCAAGGCCTGTACAGGCACAGAGTGACTCAGAGGAGGAACAACCTGAGCCTGCCCCAGTAGGCAGAAGGAGGCATGCCCAGTATGCCCTGGCCTTGGCAAAGAGGCAATGCATAGCATATGCACTGACACAGTAGGGATCCAGGGAATGACACCTCTCTCTGACTCGCACAGACAGTAAAAGGGATGCCAAACATGACACCACCTGTGCTCAACCATGTATAGGGAGTGTACTATGTGCATCTGACATAGGCAGCCCTCCAGCACCATCCTCAAGTCTGGCACACCCTCAAGGTAAGACAATCAACCTACCAATTGCCAAATGGTGTATAATGTGTTGTTACCTGTAGCTATGGTATGCATGTGAGCATGCAAGGGAATTGAGTGGCCGAATGTTATGGCAGCAGGCAGTAGACACCCATTGTGGCACCATGACATCTGTAGCACATACTGGAGTCACCATAGTAGCCAGTATTACACAGGGTGACAAACCCCACTGTAGGAAATGGGCTGAGCGACATGTGTGTCCATAAGACCCACATATGTCAATCAGGAAGGTTCACATACCCAACGATAGTTTCAGCCAGCAGGACAGGTGTATAAAAACACAAACAATTGCTGTACTATGGCCTCTGAATGAGCCCTATGGGTAACCCCTCCCCCAGGCCTACACAGACAGACTACAGCAGGCCAGGCAGTTGGATGTAAGTTGTGAAGACTAAGAAGTCAGAAACTAATATGTAGGTAATTAAAGCCAAGATCTGTAGTACACTGGTATGCCTCTAGCCAGCATGATAGGAAAGACTACAGACTGAAATGGAATACCTGACATACCAGTGCAGTCCTAGCAAATGTGTACAAGTGTCAGGTGTGCCCCCCCCCATCCTACATACACTTATAGTAACAGTCAGGTGTGCCCCCCACTCCTGTGTAGAAATGTAGAAACAGTCAGGTGTCCCCCACCGCTATATGCAGAAATGTATCAACAGTCAATGCCAAATGACCAATGGATACCCTGCAGACACAGCATGCTACCTGTCAGTGTACAACACAAACGTCAGCACCGCAGTGCAAACTAACTGGACTTGATCCACACATGCAATACAGATGGCCATACTGGGCATGCTCACACACTTAAACACATGAAGGCCATGTCTGCAAACACCAGTGGACCAGACATATCAGGCAGTCGCAGTTCTCAGTGCAGACACATGTCAGTATGCACCACTCCTGCCTTTCACACACGGTGGACAGGAATACAGACGCACATGTAAGGACAACACACTATAATAAGCCAAAGGTAGATGGGCATAGATGTGTGGAAGAGGGTGACCGTGACAAGAAGCCATCC
Organism: Protopterus annectens; assembly: GCF_019279795.1. Lineage (NCBI taxonomy): Eukaryota > Metazoa > Chordata > Ceratodontiformes > Protopteridae > Protopterus > Protopterus annectens. Next base: position 838,741,089 of record NC_056729.1, on the reverse strand, counting down.
ATGTCTGTCCCACCCAGCACACAGCCAAAGGGCCCAAAACACATGAGGTGCAGATGTCACTCACTGCAGATACTAGCCACCAGTATCTGTCAGCATGACAGACTATGTGGTGCATGTGCCAGCTGTGCAACATGACTGTACAAGGAAGTAGTCATTTAGTAGCTGTATACACATACCTGTGGAATATGACCCCGTGTGTGCCCGCATGTGGCATGTCAACCCCTACATGAATGAGTTATAGCCTATGCACACACCACCCTCCCCATAGCAGTATTATGACAAGCCTGCTGAGGTCATCCAAAGTGAAATACACCTTTGGGAAAGCTGTACTTCAGTAATCTCCATGGCGCGTCCCATAACTGTGTACTGCTGTAGTGATTAGCTAGTAGTTCTAACCCCAGACTTGGTAATTGTGTGAGTGTGTGTTTGTGTGCATGACTGTGTAGAGAGAAATGCCTTTTTAGGCTACTCACACTACATACAATTCATATACTCCACTTTGGCAAGGCTGCTGATGTCACTCACCTAGAAATACACCTCTGGGAAAGTCATAGCCCAGTAATTTACATACCGCATCCAATACTGTGTACTGCTGTAGTGTGATAAAGTAGTTAGGTAGGTGTTCTAACCCCAGACTTAGCAATACTTTTTAGGCAACTCACACTCCGTACAATTAATATACTCAACTTTGGCAAGGCTGCTGATGTCACCCTCCTAGAAATACACCTCTGGGAAGGTTGTAGCTCAGTAATCTCTGTAGTGTGTCCTGTAACTGCGTAATGTTGTAGTGTGATTTAGAGTTGTGGTAGGATTCCATCTCCACCCATGGCAGTTTTGTATGTTTTGTGTGTGTTCCAATGTCTGTGTATGGAACAATGCTTTATAGGCTACTCACTTGCAGTACATTACAAATGCTCTACTTTGGCAATCCTGCTGATATCACTCATTGTGAAATACAACATTGTGGAAAATTTTCTATTGTAATCTCTGTGATGTGACCTATAACTGCTCCATGCTGTAGTGTGATATAAGCCTTGGTCAGGTGTTCAATACTCACACATATCAGTTGTGGATGTTTTGTGTGTGTCTCACTGTCTGTGTAGGGAGCAATGCATTTTAGGCTAGTCACTCGCAATACAGATGAAATGCCCTTCTTTGGTAATCCTGCTGATGTCATTTATTGTAAAATAAACCTTTGGGGAAGGATTTCTTTAGTAATCCCTGTGGTGTGTCCTATAACAGCTCTATGCTGTAGTGTGATATAGACCTTGGTTAGGGGTTCTATACTCACACATGTCAGTTGTGGATGTTTTGTGTGTGTCTCACTGTCTGTGTAGGAGTAAGGCATTTTAGGCTAGTCAGTACAGTTGAAATGCCCTTCTTTGGTAACCCTGCTGATGTCATTCTTTGTGAAATACAACTTTGGGGACAACGTATGTCAGTGATGTCCATGGCGCATACTATAACTGCATAGTGCTGTAGTGTAATAAACTAGTTAAGTAGGAGTTCAAGTCCCAAACTTAGCAGGTGTGTGTGTATTGGTAACATGTGTCCTGTGTAGAGGTGAGTGTGGGCAATGTAGAGGAGGCTTTGTTTATTTCTTTAATGGTGGCCCTACTATATATCACAATGTCAACCATAGAGGGATAACAGATGAAAATTAGCTGAGTGGCTGGGGTGCAAAGCCATACCCATACATGTGACATCAAGGTCAGCCAATCACAGTTGGCAACCCCACTATTACCCAGAGCACACACTCAACCCATGTGTCATGCGCACACACATGCCTAGGCAACAGCCAATATGTGGGTAGTACACTGCATATTGGCCACCGATAGTAACTATGCAGTGATAGCAGTGGGCTACAGAGGGCATGTCACCCTGCCCATCTGTCCAATATGCACGTTCATGCAGACAGTGCACCTCCACCATGTTCCCGAATAGACATCAGCACCACCTATGGTGCCTTCACATGTGACTCACAACAGACATACCATGCCTGACAACGTGCCCTGTATGACAGATGACACTGACATCAGGAAATGCTGTTAGCATGCTATCACTGTAGGTGCAGAGTAAACCTGCTGCCCATTACCAGTTCTTGCCACAGGTGTGCAAGACTGGCACATCTGATGAAAATCTGTGTTCACAACATGGGCCAGACACCCCAGGTACAGTAGCACATGTCACTGTACATGCATTTGGGAGGTGTGCACATCCCAGACACCATCCATGTCATGGCCTAAGGAACAAATACATGGCAAGTGATGCAGAGCATTGGCCACACACAATAGTCACCCAAGTGACTGGATGGGGGATGTAATACCCACCTGTGTGGGCAAATGCAGAAACTACAGGCCTGAGCCACAATGCAGACCATTGTCATGAGGCCTGATGCCAAGGTATACCCATCGCCTACCCTTGTACAGCCTGCTGGCACAGTTGACCACCACACACCAATGCAGACATGCACCCATGCATGTCAGACCTGGCACCCTGTGTGTTCATGTGTGTGTTGTATGGTGTGTATGTCCACATCCACACTACTACAACCCCCCCAGGGCATACTGAAGCATGCTGTCTGATGTCTGACACCTCCTTATACTCTTTGCCCATACAACCTCTGTTTGACCCATGTGCTGCATGTGACCCCTACACATTGATGTGTTGTGCAATCCCACTAGTGATGAGTTGCACTCCTGGCCCTGCCAAGTCTGTCAATGTGTGTGCATCCCTGTGTGAGTGTGCCTGTGTTGACGCTGGCACCTTTTCATGCAGACAGGCACATGTACATCACCTACCATATATCTACTATATCCCTGTTGCAGATGTCACCCACCATCACGTATAAGTTCTGAGTGCTCCACAGCATGTAACCCATGTGGAGCATCCAATAATTGCATCGAACTGTGATAGCACTAAATAGTTGTTGGGGGTTTGATGCAATGTGCTGGTAGGTGTGTGACGCAAACATGCTTCAGTTTTACTCTCCCACCCCTCCCTGACATGTATTTACCTGTGTCTGCCTCCCACACCCCCACTATGGTGGATGTGGAGGCCCACACCTGGTTTGCTTAGGCAGCATCATGTGTAATTTAAGTGATGCTCATTATTAGCTGATGGCCTCTGCACATATTGCAGCCCTCCCCTAGCTGATTGAATGTGGAAGAGCTGTGGTAACATTCCCATAGCCAAATGAATGGAAACACACTCCAATACCAAGGAACATTATGGTGGTGTTGGCCCTTTTCAGTCACTGTGAGGAGGAACTAGATCTGCTGTTTGGCAAACAGCATCCCAGATGGACTGGGGATTAACCTCTAACAACATAATTTGTGGAAAGAGGGCAACGAACAGGAGGTGGATGTACCTGACCTGACTACTGTAAGTGCTGCTATACTGCATTTGGAGTAATGTTAGTTTAACAGTGTTTATCTGGATATGCCTGTCGTACATGGCACAATACCTGCCATGCAAGTTCCAAGTATGTGAGGAAACCCCATCTGCAGGGTCATCTGTAGACTGGGCAGTGTTGTGCCTTTGGTTTCATGTGTTAGCCACGATGCATCTATCTGTGGAATGCAGAAGGTAGTGCGAGGATTGCAGTCTGTAGATGGTGAAGGCCATGGCAGTTACTGACATCATATCCCTCATAGGAAATATGTTGCAACAAACCTTGTTACAATGGTAAATGTATGAGGATATCACATCAACATATCTATACTGGCCCTGTGTATGTGCTGTCAGCCACACCTCTGTCAACCTTTGTACATATGTCGTGCATGAAGTGGTGCATATGTGCTGTACACCATACATAGTGTCATCATATCTGATAACAAGCCAGTGATATATCAGACTACTACACATGTCATGTACAGTAGAGGTCATATATCATGACATAACCTAGACATTCTGTGGATGTTTGTACCATACTGAGGTCTGTGGAGTGATGGTGAATGTTGGCAGTGTGTGTATTGTTAATATGTACATTAGCCTCTGTGTACAGACTGTGGTAGATGTCATTGTTCTAGCTCCCCTTCTGTCTGATGTTACATGCTGCCCCACTGTATGGTACTGTTTTGCTGTACATGTTTGTAGGGCCATACACACACATGTCCCATACCACAGACAGCCATCTGACCAAACTGTGTAGCAGCCCAGTATATGTAGGGTCATTCTGTGAGTGGCACATATGAGGATGGTGTACAACAGATAGTCCATATACTGTAATAATATTCTAGCTTACCATATGTGGCTGTGGCTGTGTTTACATTGGTTGTGGTCATGCACTTTCACACAGTGTATCTTACCCTGTGCTGTGATATGGCTGCTGAGCCTGCTATATATGCAGGTACATGTGCATTCCCCCATACGAGATGTAGACCAGTGTTGAGCCAGTCTCTCTGTAGCCTGCACAGTGCATTATTACATGCCTAGCAGCCTAGTGTACTTACCCAGTGAGATGTCATTTGCAGATACATGCCAGATGTACTGCTGTCGGGCCTCCCTTAAAAGTCATGTATGTCAGACAGAGCAGTGGGATGCTGTAAAGATGTATGTCAAGATCTAGTGGGTAGTATGTGTCCATGGCACCCCTGTACCAGCAGTCATTATGTGTTAGACCAGACAAGAGTGTGTGAATCCAAAACCTATGGTGGCAAATGTATACCAGTCATTATGTGTTATACCCATCTACATGGCTGTCTACATCCATATTGCCAGGTGGTCTGGTACGCATGTTGTGCCCTAAGGGATTATGTGTAAACCTCTGGACTGTACAGGGTGTGTCCAAAGTTCCACATATATTGGCCAATATTTCTGCTGCACTCCACAGGGGCATTACATGCTAGCGGCGGTACTTTACAATGATTTCCTTAGGATGTCTGTCAGTAGCCAATGGCACACATGTTATAAGCAGATGTCACCTTCCACACATACCATGTCTCTGAAGACAATCCCAATGACAGTAGCAGTAGTCAAGTAATATACCTGCTATACATACCTGACATCCCCATGCACTACGACTTTGGGACTATAGGGGTTGGGGTAGGGCTACACTTCAAGTCCAGGACATATGGTGGAAATATATGTACATATACTTAACCAAATAGCTATATATATATATATATATATATATATATATATATATATATATATATATATATATATATATCATGGCAACCACCCACTATAAACCCCTACAGCATGTGGGTGTGGTCCCTTTACATTTCCTGTGTGATGGACATCCTTCCTGTGTGTGGGCATCAGTGTTACAAACAGCAGGTAGCAATACCTCTTACAGGAAAACCTGCAAACTCAGAGTGGCCATATATCCATAGGAGGATCAGGAACTACCGACAGACTGTGAGTAGAGCAGTGTTATGCTTTGCATAGTACTGGTGTTACTGGGTGTGTGTGTGTGTATGTACATACTAGTGTACCTTGGAATGCAGTCTGTCTGCATAACTCACTACTGTGGGCTTATCCTCTTGCTGGACAGAGGTATGCCTATCATGTGTTGTCTGTCCACTACACAGGTTCTGTGTCAGATATTACACTGGCAGTGTGTGTGTTGCATGCTATCAGTACATGGCTGCATCCATTTCTGTGTCTAACCTCAATTCCCTGACTAAGGGTATGTTGCAGGCTATCCTGTAATACCAGCACCTTGCTTAGTGTATGGTAACAGTGCTCCACGTATGCGCCTGTGTTCCAGCCTCTGTCCTCCATCTACATTCCAAGCTTTGCACATATGTCATGCTGTTGGGGGTTCTGTAGTGGGCTGTGAGTATATCACACAGCCATTGCTGCCATTAATCCACTGCTGTTGTATCCCCCACACATACAGTAGGGCTGGGGCCACATATGTGTGGGTTTCACCTACACAATACCTGTGTGCCCTAATGCACTCCAGAGGCCAGTGTATGTAACAGTGATATATGGCCCAGTATTAGTGAGTGTAGGGGGGAGGTGTACCATGACTAACCTAGGCTGTTAGAACATGTGTGGGTATTTGGGATAAGCTGCCTTAAGGTATCTGGATGTACTTTACCATACAATCCACCTTGAGTAAAAGTAGGCCTACTGCCTCCTGCCATATGGAAAGTTCTGTTTGTCGGTGTGATTGTGATGGTGTCAGGTATGCCTTGTTATGTAACAGATACATCCCATGGTGTCAACTGGGGTCTGTACCCCCTGGGATGAACATGCATTTGTATAAGATTAGACTTAGCAGTTTGACACTGTTTCTCCCACTGATAGGATCCTGCCAGTAGTCTGGGAAGCAGTGCTGTGCAATGCTTAGTGGTGTTTAATATTAGATTTTCATGATATTTGCCTTTTGGCATTGATATCTTCTTCATTACATGTTATATATGTGTCTTGTATCCTTGATTCATGTGTACATATGCTGTATGGGGTCCTGGGAACTTCAACACTTTATTGTACTTACACCTCACATCTGGCCTTACTGCAGTACTGCAATTCACATATTTTTGTTCTGTGGCAGGTTATACAACATTATACTGTACATAGTTACATTTCACATGTTCAGTTTGATTTTCCTATGCTGATGATTTGTTTGTTGACACCTCACTTTTACGCATCGCTATGATGGCTTAGTCATTAACTACTGTGACTATAGTGTAGAGGGTCCTGGGTTAAAGCCTTGCAGAGGCTGTTTTTTTTTTGTTGTTGCTGGGCAGTACATGCACCGTTAGGTACAGAGTGATTAAGCCACTTTAAAGGAGTTGTGAGCTGGTTTGCATGGGTTTGCGCGATGGTAAGCACCAGTAACCTCTGGTTATGGTTTCTTACACTCAGTTAGCTTCTACTTTGCTTAATTTGTGTAGGCAATGCTTATCCTCGCACAAACACACTTATACACCCTTACTGGTGCTTATATATGCTTACTACTGCTTATTTGTGCTTAAACCTGCCTTATTCATTATGACACTGATACTTCATATGTGCATTTCATGCAGTACTCCAGTTCACATTTAAATGTTATTATGTAGGTTATACAATGAAAAGATGTCAAAATATGTTCGTATACAGATTTTACATGGAAAATGATATGTGTTGCAGATGGACTCAAACCGGGAATGCCTGCATGTTAGGCAGATGCTCTAACCACTACACATTTGGTGTACTGCTTCGTTTGCGTATATATTCCTTGTTATCTTCTTCAGCCTTTTCAGCTGCTTTAACCTTAGCTAAATGATGGGCACACCCATGCACCTACGGTTAGCTGTACTCAGGGTTTTAAAAAGAATATAAGGGTTTCTTAATTTTATTTTTATGTACTGTTGCTGTTGTACACATGGGGACTGTTGGTGGGGATATGCGGACACCTATGAGCGGTCTCGCTCATTTATTTACACAGTCTTCTGTTCTACTTTGTAGGGGCATGTTTATTCTGAGAGCTCTGCTCTCACACATGCCCCCTGCACTCGTCCACGATCCGTGTAGCATTAAGGGTTCAGACAGCGCACCTTTATTAATATGCATGGTGCGCTGCCGTCCTCCTCTTCAACTGCCACTTCCTTGCAGGACTAGATTAGTCCTGCACAGAAGATTAGTAAATCCTCGGGAATATCTAGCCATACATACTATATCCTTTGTATTACAGTCACCGTATGCTTGTATAACAAAAGTTTTTTTAGTTAAAGGATGAATAAATAGTTTTTCCATATAAATATATTTACAAAAACTACATTTATTACAGGACCGAGTGCCTTTTTCATTATTCATATTTCCTATACATTTTACTTGTTCATAATAACAATTTATTCTCTAAAGTAGTTTCTTTCTTGTAGGTAAATAAAGGACCTACTTTATAGGCATCTTTCAGTTCTGGAACTTGAGAAAGCATCGGCCAGTAATTTTTAAAAATACCTATAATATTAGCTGTCTTTTGTTCATACGTTAACACATATCTACAGTTATTAAACATTGATGGCACTTTTTTCACTGTACTTGTTTCCTCTTTGTTAGAACTAGAAAATGTAGGTGGAAGGGACATATCTCTGTCCCTTAATATTTTTTTTTATTTGTTGCACAATTCTTTTATTATAATCTCTACTACAAAATCTAGTTCTATTTGTTCCAATTGTTCTTTCAAGATAGTATCTTGTGTATTTAACCTACATGTACGTGCCATCTGATTTTTAAAAATATTATTAAACATAAATGGGATGCTTAATATCCCTAGATAGATATATACATTTCTTCCCTGCTTTTCTGAATAGTGTAATATCCAAACCACCTTTAGTGTTTTTCCTTAGTGTGCTATCCAAGAAATCTGTTTGTATGCAATGTACAGTCCTTTTGAATCTAAGGAAGGTTGTAGATGTATGTAAAAATGAAATGAAGTAATGTAGTTCATGTACAAGACCATCCCATAATAGAAACAAATCATCCACAAATCGTTTGTAAAATACTATTTTATCATAGTGCCTGGAGTTACCTATAGATGATAGTACAGCTAGAGGTTCCCAATAATTCATAACAATATTAGCATATGTGTTTGCCATGGGAGTACCCATGGCAACACCCTTTTTCTGTTTATAAACTCTTTCTTGAAATAAAAAAAAACATTATTCAGTAAAAGAATCTTTGACATGTCACAGATTAAATCAACATCTAAATGCTTTAAAGCTTGTTTGCCATGTGTACATTTTATCCATTTTAATTTCTTCATTATTGGGAATGCATGTAAATAGAGACTATGTGTAATGTGACAAAGTAACAGGTCAATGTACTATTATTTTGTATCCAGTAATGTTGTTTTAAGAAATCAGAACTTTCCTTAACTATTGTATTCAATGTGTATAATACTTGTTTAAATTAACCCTCTAAGTATTTTGAGATGGGGTTCCCTAATCTATCCTCTAGAAGACACAAATGAAAAAAAACAGTGCTGCAGTAAGGGATTTTATTTTAGGTATCCCATAAATAATTGGGAGAGTAACTGCTTCTACATGTAAATAATCATATGACTGTTTCAATATGTACCCTTGACAATGCACATTCAAAATGTCTTCATTAACAAACATATCCATTGAACATCACTCTTAGCAATATATAAATACGTATCAGAGTTTAATATTCCCAACATTGCAGTAAGATAATATTGTTTATTTAATACAAGAATCCCTCCTCCTTAATCTCAGGTTTGATTACTATGTTATTATTGTTATAAAGCATTTGTATGGCTTGCATTCATCTTTACTCAAATTATAAAACCCTTTCACCTTCTGATGGAGAAATAGATCATATATATATATATATATATATAATTTTCTGCCATATTTTCAAAGGCTGATATAACATTATTAACAGGTAACATGTACATACTGCTCCTAAAATGTATATTAGACATACCATAATGCATAGTATTTAAAGCAACATTCAGATTTAATTTCCTGACAGGTAGTTTAAATTCAGTCAGCATTTTAGCAATATCACAGTTAGCTGCTGGCACATAGTTAAGCCATTTATTTAGGACCTTATATTCTAAATCATTCAATTGATAATCAGACAGATTTGAAACAATATTGTTTGGGTCTTTTATTTTATTTGTTTCTATTACTTTACCTCTGTCTGATTGCTTTTCTTCTGTCCATGTTGACTCTGATTTCTTTGCATTTTGACAGTAGTGTAAAGGGCTTAATTTGCTCCTGCTTGTTTTTTGTTGTCAAAACATTATAAAATCCACTGGGTCTAAGGCATTGATAGCATCCACATCTGTAACTGCCTCTGCAGTATTAGATAAACCTGGGATGGTATCTGGTGTTGTATCGTGAAACTGTGTAGATGATAATTCAGTAGTCTTAGATGGTTCAGTAGTTGCAGACCTAGCATGTTCTCTCATGCTGACTTCTGGCTCCTTAACTAAAGGTTCTGGATTGGTTGATTGCCATGATGTTGCACCACGTACTTGTTTTAGCTTTGGCTATGTAAAAACATGACCATATTGAAAATCTCTATAGTCCCATTTAAGCTTCCTTTTTTTAATCTCAGTTATCTTTTGCTCAAATGTTGAAATTTTGTCTAACACATCTCTTAGTATGGCAGAATGTATATTATTTTCAATCAAGTTCAGTAATTTGTCATATAATCTAATTACCTTGTCCTTTAGCTGGATCTCTCTCAGTTCAAAATAAGAATTCAAAAATTTAATGCATTGAAAAGAGAGAGAAATTTAAGTCTTTCCATTCTTTCAATCAATTGAGATATGTATCCTGAGATGTTGACATTTTTAATATTTGAAAACCGCAAGAAACAATCTTATTATGAATGTAAGCTTCAAAGCTAAGTCGATCCCACTGCATTTTCTTCAAATATTTCATTTTCTTCTCGAAGAAAGATAGTTTTTGCTTATATTGCAGTGTTGAGGAACCATGATCCATTCTGATTTCACTTTCATCAGCATGCAGGGTTAATGCCATTAAAAATGAATTATGTTTGATCTCAATAATGTCCTGAATATGTCAGATCAGTTTCAATTGTAGATTACTAGTCAAGTGTGAATGATGGAAGTGACTCTTGTTAACTTAGATATCCAACAATGTGAAATCAAAAAGAACTAGAAGTGTCTAGGTATAAATCCAAATGCATACAAATAATTGAATATAAATAAAACAGGTAGCTCTGGAACCATGAGTAGCTATGTATTTCATCTCGCAAGTGCAACTTTCACAGTATACAAACTGCTTCATCAGGCATCAGATTACACATGCTATAAGACTATTTAAATACTTTATGACATTAAGTCAATTATGTAATAAGCCGATGACATGATTAATAAATAACACATTTGTACAAAAAATGTCTAAACAAGCATATACACACAAATATGTATTAAAATGTATAAAAAATGTATAAAACATGTGTAAATAGGGTCTATATTACCTTATCAAAAAATGTACTCAGCGAACACCTGTTCGACAGCCAATATACGGCGAACACTCACGTCTTCAAATGGCTACTTTAGCAAATCTTTTCCTATGGGAAAAATTGCTTGCTCATTGTCAGGAATTTGCCCTTTTCCACACTGTAGCACAGCCCTCAGTTTGAAAGGTTTGAAATATTGTCTTGTTTTTGGTTGGCCAAGTGATTTTTTTTCCCCTAGGAAAAAATTTGCTGAAGTGGCCGTTCGAAGATGTGACAGTTCTCTATTTATTGGTTGGCGAACAGGCATTCACTGACTAGGTTTTTCGATAAGGTAATATAGATCTGTACAAGTATACACCAACAATTTCAATGGATCTTATTATGTAAATCTTTTAAAATGGGTTTAATACTTAGGGTATAATTTAACCCAGGTGGGAATTGGGCTCTAAAGTGCAATATCCCCTTAATTTCCTCTTTTTAATTCAAGTTTTTACTATCTCCACCTCCAGTATACGTGGAGTTGCATGTAAAATTAAAAATGTAAAATGATGGTCTTTACTTTTACTCAAAATATGCCTATATGTTGCATTTGTTGTCTTCTCCCTTCTTATTTCAGAAGTGTAACTACATATCCTTTCTTTTAATCTCTGGTTGTTTTTGTCTATGTAAAAAACAGGGCATACACAACATCTAGCCATATATACTATATTCTTTGTATTACAGTCACCATATGCTTGTATAATGAAAGGCTTTTTAGTTAAAGGATGAATAAATAGTTTTTCTGTGTAAATATATTTACAAAAACTACATTTATTACATGGCTGAGTGCCTTTTTCATTATTCATATTTTCTATTGTTTTTACTTGTTCCTTATAACATACTTTATTTTTTAAAACAGCTTCTTTCTTATAGCTAAATAAAGGACCTACTTCATATACATCTTTTAATTCTGGAACTTGAGAAAGCATTGGCCATTACCTTTTTAACAATACCTATAATGTTAGCTGTCTTTTGATCATATGTTAACACATATCTACAATTATTAACTTTGTTGGCACTTTCTTCATAGGTTCATAGGTTCATACTAGGCTATATATATAGCCTATACAAGCCTAGCCATAACAATTCCCTGCAATTCGCTGTAATTGTTTCCTCTTGGTTAGTATTAGAAAAAAGTAGGTGGAAGGAGCGTATGTCTGCCGCTTAATATTTTTTTTATATGTTGCACAATTCTTTTTTTGTAACCTCTACTACAAAAATCCTTTTCCATTTGCCCCAATTGTTCTTTCAGGATATTATCTAGTGTATTTAACCTTCATGCATGTGCCATCTGATTTTTAACAGTGTTATTAAACATAAACTGGGGATGCATAATATCCCTGGCTATATATGAGCATTTCTTCACTGCTTTTCTGTATAGTGCAGTATCCAAGCCACCTTTAGTGTTTTTCCTTAGTGTGATATCCAAGAAATCCATTTGTATATAATGCACAGTCTCTTTGTAGATAAGAAAGGTTGTAGTTGTTTGTAAAAATGAAATTTAGTCATCTAGTTCATGTACAGGACCATCCCATAATAAAAACAAATCATCAACAAATCATTTGAACAATACTATTCTATCATAGTACCTGGAGTTACTTATAAATGATTGTACAGCTTGAGTTTCCCAATAATTCCTAACAATATTAGCATATGTGTTTGTCACAGGAGTACCCATGGCAATACACTTTTTCTGTTTATAAAATCTTTCTTGAAATAAAAAAAAACACATTCCCCCAGATTCATTAATCTTCTGTGCAGGACTAGCTTAGTCCTGCATGGAAGCACCCATTTAGGAGCAGGACAGCAGCATGCCATGCATATTAATGAAGGCATGCTACCCGAACTCCTAGGCTTACAAGGAGCATGTACAAGTACAGGGGGCGTGTTTGAGAGCAGACCTCTCAGAATAAACACGTCCCAGCAATGTAGAACAGCAGAAAGTGGTAAGAAATGAGTGAGATCACTCATAGCTGTCCCCATATCTCCACCAACAGTTCCCCATGTGTACAACAGAAACAGTACATAAATATCAAATGAAGAAACCCCTTTATTTTTTTTTTTTAATCTAAGTACAGCTAACCGTAGGTGCACAGGTATGCCCATCTCTTAGTGACGGTTAAAGCAGCTTAAAAGGCTGAAGAGGATAACAAGGAAGGTATATGCAAATGCAGCAGCACAGCAATAGTGTAGTGGGCAGAGCATTCACCTAACGAGCAGGCATTCCTGGTTCAAGTCCCCACTGCAGCACCGTTTATTTTACATGGCAAAGCATGTTATAACCAATATTTTGTTGCAAAACCCACTAAATAACATATATTTATGAACTGGAGTACTGCAGGAAATGCACATGTGAAGTGTCAATGTCATAATGAATAAGGCACTAGTAAGAAGGTTTAAACACAAATAAGCAGTAGTTAGCATATGTAAGCAAAAGTAAGCATGTTTAAGTACATTTGCATGGGGGTAAGCACTGCCTACACAGACTAAGCACTTTAGAAGCTAACTGAGTGTAAGAAATTGTAACCGGAAGTTAGCAGTGCTTAGCTCCATGCAAACCCACGCAAACCCACAACTGCTTTAACGTGCCTTAATCACTCTGTATTCAACAGCCCGTGTTCTACCCAGCAACAAAATAAATAGCCTCGGCAAGGCTAGAACCCAAAACCCTATACACTACAATAGTAAACCACTAAGCCATCATAGCAGTACAGAAGATTGAGGTTTCAACAAACAAATCCTCACCATAGGAAAATCAAACTGAACATGTGAAAGGAATCTATGTACAGTGTGATGTTGTATAACCTGCCACATAAAATAAATATATGAACCGGAGTATTGTTGTAAGGCCAGATGTGAGGTGTTATTGTAATAAAGTGTTGAAGAAAAGGAGCCACTTTTGTGATTTTAAGTATTTTCTTCTGATTTTTTGCTAAGTTTTACTGCTTTGTCACCTAATTTTTGTCATTTTCCGGCTTGCTAAAGTTTATATCTGTAACAGTAACAGTACTTGGAATACATCTAGAGCCTGTTTACTGCATTTCCTGTGTTGCACTTAATTTAAAATCGTTTTTTCTCTAAAAACTGCATTTTACCTGATTTTGGCCTAGCACTCAAGTGTAGGGTCATTTATTGCACTGTTGTGATTATTTTGCTGCTTGTGTATCTCTGCTACCTTTAAACTACAACAATAAGAAAAAAAAAACAAAAAAATCTTGCTTTTTTCCAACTTTCTGAAAGTTAAGAAAGTTCAGTTACAGATTTGCTGTTCTGAACTGTTTGGAAGTTTCTAGAAGGCCAGTGCTTGCTTGGGCTAAAGGGAAGTCTCTGTGTTCACCAGTGGTAGTGGTTAACACTGAACAGCCTGCCTGTCCCTGGAGGAGTGGTTACTACCCAGAAGCTGTAGTTTTATTGGCCATTTTGGGTCAATTCTAAACTACTTGATCTCTCTCTCTCTCTCTTAAAACCCTACAACTCTCTTTTTGGGCGGTTTTGCGCACTTAGCAGCGTCGGGCAGTGCTGCCTAAACAGGTTTAAGCTATTCCAGGCTCCACAAAGTCTGCTCTTCACTTTTTCCCTTAGAACTGTTCAGCCTCTCAAAGTAATCACTCTATTCTATTTCTAAAGCCCTGCACTTGCTCAGCTCTTATAAGGAAACACTAACTAACTAAAGCACTGCACCCTCCTTGACTTCTCATAAGTATTAGGCTCCCAATTGGTCCTTCCTGATCAAGTGAAAAATCAGTTCCCTTCCCTAATCTGATCAGTAAAAAAAACAGTTCCCTATACTAATCTGGTATGTCCAAGGGTCAGTTTCAAGGTTACTCTCCAGTCCAGCTGGTGAATCTGGGAATTGTGAGGCAATGTTACAATTGCCTTATGTACACAGACAACCCTCTCCTCCTTCCAACAAACTCTAATACATGAGAGAGATGCAGTTACACAGCCAAACTGGAGGCAGAGCTCTCTCAACCCAAGACTGGCACAGTCAGTCAGGAGGAAAAGGTAACCACCCATACCACAAATCCAGTCTCACACAGACCTATTGCATCTGCATACCCAACACATAAACACACAAAAACATACTCGGAGGCTCTAAATAAAAATCTACCTAAACAGCAAAGACCTCCTAAGCAGATATCCAAGCAACAGCCACCACTCAACAATACCCATGAATCACATATCTCACAAAATCAGTGTGCCTCACAGTCACAGCCCTTAAGGCCAAACAACACACTAAATACACTTGTTATGTCCGGCAAGCTGACGTCCCGCTCACCAGACTGAACAAGGAGAAGGTCACTGTAAGCTGCCTGTCGGGTGCCAGCATCCGCCACATAACGCAAGCACTCAGGTCACTCCAAAGCAAGTACAAGTATGACTCTGTCATTGTCCATGCTGGTGTGAATGACCTGAGACGTACCTCCCTGGACTACATGAAAAGAGACATAGAGGAGTTCTCTGACCATGTAACCCAGGCTGGTATGACCCTGACCTTGAGTAGCATCTTGCCCTCACCAAGAATGATGCCACAGTATAAAGACAAAATGATCAGTTTCAACAATTGGCTAAAGTATTGGTGTCATTCAAAGGGGATCCAGTGTCTGTCAGCCTGGGATGACATGCTCGACAAGCCACGTTGCTTTGCTAGAGACAGCTTGCACCTGTCACCCTTAGACTTTCGTATACTGGCCAAGGCTCTTGCCAACTCTATAGTGCCTTTTTTAGGCAAGGCTCAAAGGACAAACCCACCTCCTTAGACAACCCAAGGATAAAAAAACTAAAGGTAATGCTACTCAATGCCAGAAGTCTAAACCTCAAGATGCACGCACTCGAGGCTCTCCTCAGTATGGAGAAAATCGATGTCTGTGCAGTAACAGAAACCTGGTTCAAGGCTCCTGAGAGCACCCCAGCACTACCAGGTTATAACTCATACCATGCATTTCGGCCCCAAAACTCGGACCAAAGCACAAAAGGAGGGGGAGTATCTATATTCATCAAAGATACCTACACCTCCAGGTTAGTGGCACTGCATGAAGCATCGGAAACCATCCATGTGCAACTAACAGCGGGCAAAACTGCCTTTCAGTTTGTAGCCTGCTACAGAACACCCTCCGTATTACAGGAACCCCACTTGTCATTCCTGAGAACACTGGAGAATATGAAGGTCTCTCCAAACACTATGTTATTGGGTGACTTCAACTACCCAAGCATTGACTGGGAAAACTACTCAAGTCCAAACACCCTCACCCAACGGTTCCTTGAATTTATAAACTCTAACGCAATGGACCAACTGGTCACCACTCCCACAAGAGGGAACAACATATTGGACCTGGTCATCACCAACATGGGGACTCTATGTTTCACACCAGAGGTAAACCCCTCATTGGTAAGATCAGAACATAAACAAATTTCCCTGGATATCCATATCCCGTCCCCACCCCCAGCCAAGGAAATAACTGTAAAGAATTTCTCAAAAGCCAACTTTGCACTTCTCAAGACTGAGATGGAATCCTTGAAAGCCCCTGGGCCAGAGGATAATACAGCCCAATCCGCAGAATCCTTTACAAATGCATTCTATGAGCCTGTTTACTGCATTTCCTGTGTTGCACTTATTTTAAAATCATTTTTTTTCTCTAAAAACTGCATTTTACCTGATTTTGGCCTAGCACTCAAGTGTAGGGTCATTTATTGCACTGTTGTTATTATTTTGCTGCTTGTGTATCTCTGCTACCTTTAAACTACAACAAAAAGAAGAAAAAAACAATTTTTGCTTTTTTCCCACTTTCTGAAAGTTAAGAAAGTTCAGTTACAGATTTGCTGTTCTGAACTGTTTGGAAGTTTCTAGAAGGCCAGTGCTTGCTTGGGCCAAAGGGAAGTCTCTGTGTTCACCAGTGCAAGTGGTTAACACTGAACAGCCTGCCTGTCCCTGGAGGAGTGGTTACTACCTAGAAGCTGTAGTTTTATTGGCCATTTTGGGTCAATTCTAAACTACTTGATCTCTCTCTCTCTCTCTCTCTCTCTCAAAACCCTACAACTCTCTTTTTGCGTGGTTTTGAGCACTGAGCAGCGTCAGGCAGCGCCGCTTAAACAGGTTTAAACTATTCCAGGCTCCACAAAGTCTGCTCTTCACTTTTTCCCTTAGAACTGTTCAAACTCTCAAAGTAATCACTCTATTCTCTTTCTAAAGCCCTGCACTTGCTCAGCTGTTATACGGAAACACTAACTAACTAAAGCATTACACCCTCCTTGACTTCTTATAAGTATTAGGCTCCTGATTGGTCCTTCCTGATCAAGTGAAAAATCAGTTCCCTTCCCTAATCAGATCAGTAAAAAAACAGTTCCCTATACTAATCTGGTATGTCCAAGGGTCAGTTTCAAGGTTACTCTTCAGTCCAGCTGGTGAATCTGGGAATTTTGAGGCAATGTTACAATTGCCTTATGTACACAGATAAAACTCTCCTCCTTCCAACAAACTCTAATACATGTGAGAGATGCAGTTACACAGCCAAACTGGAGGCAGAGTTCTCTCAACCCAAGACTGGCACAGTCAGTCAGGAGGAAAAGGTAATCACCCACATCACAAATCCAGTCTCACACAGACCTATTGCATCTGCATACCCAACACATAAACACACAAAAACAAACTCGGAGGCTCTAAATAAAAATCTGCCTAAACAGCAAAGACCTCCTATGCAGATATCCAAGCAACAGCCACCCCTCAACAATACCCATGAATCACATATCTCACAAAATCAGTGTGCCTCACAGTCACAGCCCTTAAGGCCAAACAACACACCAAATACACTTGTTATAGGGGACTCTATTGTCCGGCACACTGACATCCCACTCACCAGACTGAACAAGGAGAAGGTCACTGTAAGCTGCCTGTCAGTTGCCAACATCCGCCACATAACGCAAGCACTCAGGTCACTCCAAAGCAAGTACAAGTATGACTCTGTCATTGTCCATGCTGGTGTGAATGACCTGAGATGTACCTCCCTGGACTACATGAAAAGAGACATAGAGGAGCTCTCTGACCATGTACCCCAGGCTGGTATGACCCTGACCTTGAGTAGCATCTTACCCTCACCAAGAATGATGCCACAGTATAAAGATAAAATGATCAGTTTCAACAACTGGCTAAAGTATTGGTGTCATTCAAAGGGGATCCAGTGTCTATCAGCCTGGGATGACATGCTCGACAAGCCACATTGCTTTGCTAGGGACGGCTTGCACCTGTCATCCTTAGGCTTTCGTATACTTGCCAAGGCTCTTGCCACCTCTATAGTGCCTTTTTTAGGCAAGGCTGAAAGGACAAACCCACCTCCATAGACAACCCAAGGATAAAAAAACTAAAGGTAATGCTACTCAATGCCAGAAGTCTAAACCTCAAGATGCACGCACTCGAGGCTCTCCTCAGTATGGAGAAAATCGATGTCTGTGCAGTAACAGAAACCTGGTCCAAGGCTCCTGAGAGCACCCCAGCGCTACCAGGTTATAACTCATACCATGTGTTTCAGCCCCAAAACTCGGACCGAAGCACAAAAGGAGGGGGAGCATCTATATTCATCAAAGATACCTACACCTCCAGGTTAGTGGCACTGCATGAAGCATCGGAAACCATCCATGTGCAACTAACAGCGGGCAAAACTGCCTTTCAGTTTGTAGCCTGCTACAGAACACCCTCCCTTTTACAGGAACCCCACTTGTCATTCCTGAGAACACTGGAGAATATGAAGGTCTCTCCAAACACTATGTTATTGGGTGACTTCAACTACCCAAGCATTGACTGGGAAAACTACTCAAGCCCAAACACCCTCGCCCAACGGTTCCTTGAATTTATAAACTCTAACGCAATGGAACAACTGGTCACCACTCTCACAAGAGGGAACAACATATTGGACCTGGTCATCACCAACATGGGGACTCTATGTTCCACACCAGAGGTAAACCCCTCATTGGTAAGATCAGACCATAAACAAATTTCCCTGGACATCCATATCCCGTCCCCACCCCCAGCCAAGGAAATAACTGTAAAGAATTTCTCAAAAGCCATCTTTGCACTTCTCAAGACTGAGATGGAATCCTTCAAAGCCCCTGGGCCAGAGGATAATACAGCCCAATCCGCAGAATCCTTTACAAATGCATTCTATGAGCCTGTTTACTGCATTTCTTGTATTGCACTTAATTTAAAATAATTTTTTTTCTCTAAAAACTGCATTTTACCTGATTTTGGCCTAGCACTCAAGTGTAGGGTCATTTATTGCACTGTTGTGATTATTTTGCTGCTTGTGTATCTCTGCTACCTTTAAACTACAAAAAAAAGAAAAAAAAAAAATCTTGCTTTTTTCCCACTTTCTGAAAGTTAAGAAAGTTCAGTTACAGATTTGCTGTTCTGAACTGTTTGGAAGTTTCTAGAAGGCCAGTGCTTGCTTGGGCCAAAGGGAAGTCTCTGTGTTCACCAGTGCGAGTGGTTAACACTGAACAGCCTGCCTGTCCCTGGAGGAGTGGTTACTACCTAGAAGCTGTAGTTTTATTGGCCATTTTGGGTTAATTCTAAACTACTTGATCTCTCTCTCTCTCAAAACCCTACAACTCTCTTTTTGCATGGTTTTGCGCACTGAGCAGCGTCGGGCAGTGCCGCCTAAACAGGTTTAAACTATTCCAGACTCCACAAAGTCTGCTCTTCACTTTTTCCCTTAGAACTGTTCAAACTCTCAAAGTAATCACTCTATTCTCTTTCTAAAGCCCTGCACTTGCTCAGCTGTTATAAGGAAACACTAACTAACTAAAGTACTACACCCTCCTTGACTTCTCAGAAGTATCAGGCTCCCGATTGGTCCTTCCTGATCAAGTGAAAAATCAGTTCCCTTCCCTAATCTGATTAGTAAAAAAACAGTTCCCTATACTAATCTGGTATGTCCAAGGGTCAGTTTCAAGGTTACTCTCCAGTCCAGCTGGTGAATCTGGGAATTTTGAGGCAATGTTATAATTGCCTTATGTACACAGACAACCCTCTCCTTCTTCCAACAAACTGTAATACATGTGAGAGATGCAGTTACACAGCCAAACTGGAGGCAGAGCTCTCTCAACCCAAGACTGGCACAGTGAGTCAGGAGGAAAAGGTAACCACCCACACCACAAATCCAGTCTCATACAGACCTATTGCATCTGCATACCCAACACATAAACACACAAAAACATACTCAGAGGCTCTAAATAAAAATCTGCCTAAACAGCAAAGACCTCCTATGCAGATATCCAAGCAACAGACACCCCACAACAATACCCATGAATCACATATCTCACAAAATCAGTGTGCCTCACAGTCACAGCCCTTAAGGCCAAACAACACACCAAATACACTTGTTATAGGGGACTCTATTGTCCGGCACACTGATGTCCCGCTCACCAAACTGAACAATGAGAAGTTCACTGTAAGCTGCCTGTCAGGTGCCAGCATCTGCCACATAACGCAAGCACTCAGGTCACTCCAAAGCAAGTACAAGTATGACTCTATCATTGTCCATGCTGGTGTGAATGACCTGAGACGTACCTCCCTGGACTACATGAAAAGAGACATAGAGGAGCTCTCTGACCATGTAGCCGAGGCTGGTATGACCCTGACCTTGAGTAGTATCTTGCCCTCACCAAGAATGATGCCACAGTATAAAGATAAAATTATCAGTTTCAACAATTGGCTAAAGTATTGGTGTCATTCAAAGGGGATCCAGTGTCTGTCAGCCTGGGATAACATGTTCGACAAGCCACGTTGCTTTGCTAGGGACGGCTTGCACCTGTCACCCTTAGGCTTTCGTATACTGGCCAAGGCTCTTGCCATCCCTATAGTGCCTTTTTTAAGCAAGGCTCAAAGGACAAACCCACCTCCATAGACAACCCAATGATAAAAAAACTAAAGGTAATGCTACTCAATGCCAGAAGTCTAAACCTCAAGATGCATGCACTCGTGGCTCTCCTCAGTATGGAGAAAATCGATGTCTGTGCAGTAACAGAAACCTGGTTCAAGGCTCCTGAGAGCACCCCAGCACTACCAGGTTATAACTCATACCATGCGTTTTGGCCCTAAAAGTCGGACCGAAGCACAAAAGGAGGGGGAGTATTTATATTCATCAAAGATACCTACACCTCCAGGTTAGTGGCACTGCACGGAGCTTCGGAAACCATCCATGTGCAACTAACAGCGGGCAAAACTGCCTTTCAGTTTGTAGCCTGCTACAGAACACCCTCCCTATAACAGGAACCCCACTTGTCATTCCTGAGAACACTGGGGAATATGAAGGTCTCTCCAAACACTATGTTATTGGGTGACTTCAACTACCCAAGCATTGACTGGGAAAACTACTCAAGCCCAAACACCCTCTCCCAACGGTTCCTTGAATTTATAAACTCTAACGCAATGGAACAACTGGTCACCACTCCCACAAGAGGGAACAACATATTGGACCTGGTCATCACCAACATGGGGACTCTATGTTCCACACCAGAGGCAAACCCCTCATTGGTAAGATCAGGCCATAAACAAATTTCCCTGGACATCCATATCACGTCCCCACCCCCAGCCAAGGAAATCACAGTAAAGAATTTCTCAAAAGCCAACTTTGCACTTCGCAAGACTGAGGTGGAGTCCTTCAAAGCCCCTGGGCCAGAGGATAATACAGCCCAATCCGCAGAATCCTTTACAAATGCATTCTATGAGCACCTGCAGGAATGCATGGATTGTGCTATCCCAAATAAAACCAAGACTCACTCCTCCAAAAACAGGAAAACAGTCTGGTGGACCCCGGCCATAAATGCGCTAAACAACTGAAGGAGGAAGCTACTACATGACAGAGCAAAATCCCAAAAAGAGAATGCATCTCTGATCAGTATTAGCAAGAAACTTCGATCCCTCATAAAATCATCAAAGGCCAGCTTCGAAAGAAAAATTGCCCTAGACACTAAAGATAATCACAAGGCCTTCTTTAGTTATGTCAGGAACATGGGCGGAAGCTCCCAGATATGCTCTGAATTGTTGCATAACGGTACAAAATATACCGAACCTACAGACATAGCCAACATCCTGGCAGACAGATTCAGTGCAAACTTCTCCCCCCCTTCCCCCCCAAAGGAGCAAATGCCTATCCCAACTGAATGGAACCTCCTTGACATCACAGATGCACAGGTGAAAGCTGCCCTCTCCAAAGCAAAAAACACAGCATCTATGGGACCGGACGGTGTCCCAGGCTGTGTCTTACATGAGCTCCAAGAAGAACTGAACCCTCACATTAAGTCACTGTTCAAACTTAGCCTTACTACAGGATATGTACCCAAAGAATGGCGTACAGCTACAGTGGTCCCACTCCACAAAGGGGGTGCCACAATGGATCTCGGAAACTATCGCCCCATAAGCCTGATTAGTCTGGTCTGTAAAGCTATGGAGCGTATTATCATGGAACTCATAAAAACATTGGGAGCCTCCAGACACTGGACCCTACACAATTCGGCTTTGTTAAGGGCAGATCTTGCCTCTTAAACCTAGTTGATTTCTTTGAAACAGTTACCAAAGCCATAGATGAGGGCAAGGTAGTCCACACAGCCTACCTGGATCTCGCAAAAGCCTTTGACACAATACCCCACTCGGGCATCATAAATAAGCTTATCAGCTTAAATATCAACCCCTATATCACAAGATGGGTTGCAAACTGGCTCAGAGATAGAACCCACATGGTCAGAATCGCAGGTGCCATGTCCAAATCCAAACCAGTTACAAGTGACATCCCACAGGGCTCAGTTCTGGGACCTCTCTTGTTCGGTATATACTTCTCTGAGGTTCAGGCTAACACGGGGGGGATTATGGCTGACAAAGTTCGCAGATGACTGCAAACTGGGGGCCATAATAGAATTTCCAGCTGACACAAGCATCCTCCAAAAGGGTCTCACAGAGACGGATGCTTGGTGCCAGAGCCACGGCCTCAAGCTAAATGCTAAAAAGTGCATAGTCATCCCCTTTGGGAAAAACAAGGTGCCCACAAATTACCACATAGGTGTTAATCCATTAAGTACGGAAGAAGTAATTAGAGATTTGGGGACCAACATAGATAGTAATCTCTCCTTTGATAATCACATTGCCAAAGTGGTTAGAAAGACCTTCTATATAGCCCACCTTATCATGAAAGGGTTCGCATCTAGATCAAGAGAGGTCATTGTGCCCCTCTACTCGCCACTCATCAGGCCCATAATTGAATACAATGCCCCTTTTGGGATGTACCTTACCCGATACCTGCAGCAACTGGAGAGACCCCAAAAGTACCTCACCAAGAGGATCATGGGCTACAAACAGATGTCCTATGCAGCTCGACTAAAGAAACTCCAGCTCTACTCAGTTGCTTACCGCCTACTCAGAGGCGATCTATGCCTGATGTACAAAGCCATGTCAAACCCAGAATTAATGGACATGCTCCACCTCAAAAAATCCAAGTCCCTTAGAGCTACATGCTCCAGGGACCTAAACCTCAGCACAAAAATAAATAGGACATGCTTGTGGGACAGATTAATTTCCCAGAGTCTCCCCTCACTCTGGAATATAATCCCAATTCATGTTAGACATAGCCCCTCGCTGACCCTCTTCAAGCAAAATCTGGACGCGTGGATGGGAAATCGCAAATTCACCCCTTGGATCTCTTCTGAGTCCCTGCTAGACAGAGGAACAGTAAACTAATCTTAAAAGGGTACCTTCTGTGACCTACTTTACAGAGGCACAGTAGGCTAATCTAATAGGGAGTCGGAAGCCAAATACACTCTGGCTAGGCTTATAAATGCCCTAGGGCAGATAGCCTAGTATCTACCTATGAACCTATGAAGTTCCCACGACCCCATAAAGTGTAGGTACACATGAGTCAGGGATGCCAGACACAGATATAACATGTAAAGAATAATAAATCAATGCCAATAAGAAAATATAATGCTAATTAAATATTAAGCAACACTAAGCATTGCACAGCTCAGCTTACTTGGTGTAAGCAATGTGTAGGCTGGTTAACTCAATCTGTCCAGTGGTATACCCCTTTAAGTAATGCCAACATTAGGGAAGCAGGTGTGCCCATAGCTTAGCCTTTTCAAAACCATCCAATCACGGGAAAGTGCAGGAAATTGGGAGTATTTAAACCCCACAGGTGTGAATACTTCCCATAACTGGTTGCAGCTCCCTACTGTAGGCAGAATGGCTGGAGTAGGAGAAGGCACTCGATTTAGAGCGTAGCGCTGGGGCACCCAGGAGTCCAGATTCATGGTATGGCTCCTGGTAAAACACCACGAACAGAGACTACTGCAGGGCCAGTACCAGGGCTCTCATTATAAAGTGGAGGCCTGGGACAGTCTCGCCTGTGACCTCATCAGTGCCACTGTTATCCCCCAGACTGGTGAGCAGGTCATGCATCACCATGCTGACCTGAAGCGGTGGAGGGGTGATCTCTTGGAGCAGTGGATCCAAGAATCAAGGCAGATGGCCGATGCCCCAGCACTGAGTGAGTACTCATTCTACTACATAGATAATGATTGCCTAGCTTGTGTATACTACGGATAGGTAATGGATAAATATCAATGGATTTCTCTGACAGTTGCAGATGAGTGAGCTGTGAACCAGCAAGCTCATGCTGCTAGGCTGCAAAGCCTGTGTCATGAGGCAGGTTAGTAATAATCTTGCATGTACTGTCATAACAAATAAATATAACAGTTCTAGAAAGTGTTGTACCAGTATAAAAATGTATTGTGTATGGGATGTACTGAATAAACTAGACAATATGGCAGTAAGACTGTCATATAGGTTGTGTGTAAATAAAGGTGTAATATCTTGTGAATAAAAGTATAACCCCTGGAGTGCTTGTGTACATTCTGCTTTCATATGTTGTTGTAGTGTTGCATTCTATAAATAGTACTGTTGTATTAAGCAGTGTTACCCACACTGTTGAACACAGATAAAATGTGTAGGAAGTTCAGTATAACAATGTTGGAAGTCCCAAGAGGTCAGTCATATTGTACAACTGAGGGAGACTTAGACAGAAAACATTGGAATGCTTCACACCAATTCCCTAATAGCACAGTGTACTGTGATGTCAGCTGTAATATTTTTACCACGCACAGCAGGGGTTTGAATCCTGAGAGTGGTAGTAAGTTGTATGCATAATCATACCCCACAACCGTACAGAGTCTGTGAGAATTTTCAGATAGAAAGCTGTTTGCATAATTAGACCCGACAACTGTACAGAATATGCTAGAATGTTCAGATAGTAAGCTGTAAACATAATCATTACCATCAACTGTACAGACTGTAGCAGAATGGTCAGGTAGTAAGCTGTAGGCATAGTCCAACCCCTCAACTGTTCTGATCTATCTAGCATGTCCAGATAAATGGCCAATATCTGCTGCCCAGTAACCTGTTCCCCTGGCAAATTAGTGTCATGATCCAAGAAATGTAAGCAGGTTTTATTGACATATAACTGATAGTCAGACCTGAACATAGTCAGAGAATGTATATGAAAACAAACATGTCATTGTAGCATCTCACCCAAAGTGTATGACAGCTATTCTCAAAACATGTCACATTAACACCTGCATCCTGTCAAGCCTTGACCAGTGTGGGTGCAATTACAGATTGTTAGGTATGTGTATAACATCAACATGGAATCTGGGAGTATGCATAGAATTTGTCAGGTAGTGTTAACAAAGATTTCCTACACAGCTATAACAGGTAAGAGGTGTAGACTGTAGGTACAACGCAGTTCACTCATATACCTGTCTACAAGCATGGAATCTGGGAGTAAGTGTAGAATTTGTCAGGTAGTGTTAACAATATTTTCTCAACAGCTATTTCAGGTAAGAGGTGTAGACTATACATAAGATACAGTCCACATATATACTAATCTACAAACATACCATTGTACAAAGTAAGGCCATTGGGTAGTGTAATAATACATGTAAGGGAAGGATCACTGCAGTGACTAAGAAAATTGTGAAAACTACAGGGATATATTAGTTGTTAATTGACCTCTCTCACCCACACCATATGTGCAACAATAACCTAATTACACATCTAAATGGGTACATCTACACTCCAGACTTTTGCTGGGGCATATGTCCTATTGGTTTATAAATATTCACATTTGGGTCTATGCATGTGTCATGTTAATATACTCCCATATTGATGGCCAGTTGCCATCAATGAAATCTGCATGCTGCTGTAATGGCCACTGTTGTCCCATATATGCATGTGTTCTGCTCATCCTGCAACTGTTGTAAATCTGGTTTCTTGGGTTAATGGGAATACCTATGCATGCTGTTATAACTAATCCTGAATGCTGTTGACAATTACTAACCGATATCTGTCCTAAAACTGTAACACCATAGCTCGTATGGGAAGGCCGGTCCCAGGGAACCCACTATCTCACCTCAGCTGGCCATGGCACCAGGCACTAGCACGTCTTGGGCCCAGACTGGGACCTCTTCCTCCGTTGGCCCTGCACCATCTTCGGGTGGAACTGCCTCAGGGGATGGGGCTCTGCGAGGGAGGAGAGGTACCTGTCACCCACCATCAGTCTGGGCCATGGTGCGTAGGGATCTCGACAAGGAGATTTAAGACCAGCCACGCCAGCTTGAGGGCCGCATGACAAAATTAGAGGTGAGCCTGCCATTCCTACCCAGTCCCCAGCACAGCCACCTTTGGGGCCGTAAAAGTGCAGTGGTGACTGCCCATGGGTGGGGACCTCAGTCCCACTGTTTCCATTTGGGGGATCATGGGCTTGCAACTTCCAAACACCCCTCCCCGTCCAAGGTGTTTACCCCCACACAGTCATATACCACACCTGTATGCTTCTTATTTTCTTGTCTGTTAACCTACCCAACCAACCTCCCCAAATATACCTACTACCCTCCCCAACATCTCACTCTCACCTGAAAAAAAAGGGCAATCTGTTCCCACAAAAAAAATTGCCCCATACATAGCTGTCCATTTTGCACACATGCCCACTGGACACAAGTAATCTAGTCAAATTGGCATCACAATGAATTATTGTTGTCCTCACCCCCACCGAGGGGATTGAGTGTCCAAATCTACCTCCAAATTCAGTGTATATGTACAGCTGTTGCTGTAGAAGAAATGGGCAGCTATGGACCTTCCATACACCCTTTCTGCAAATCCCTGGCTATTATTGCTACTGTATTTCCTTCTTTGTGCCCCTTTTTTCACCACTTTCCTATAATCCCTTATTCTTTTCTTTTAAAGAAATTAGCACGGGGGTAAGCAGGAGTAAGCACTTTTAAACAGCAGTAAGCGGGTTTAAGCCTGTTTGTGCAGGGGTAAGCATTGCCTACACAGGTTAAACATTTCAGAAGCTAACAGAGTATAAGAAACTGTGACCAGAAATTAGCAGTGCTTGGCTCCGCGCAAACCCATGCAAAACTGCTTTAAAGTGCCTTAATCACTTTGTATCCAAAGGCCCGTGTTCTGCCCAGCAACCAAATAAACAGCCTCTGCAAGGCTAAAACCCAGTACTCTGCACACCACAGACAAAGGGATTTACCACTAAGCCATAACAGACATGCATAAAGCTGATGTTTTCAGAAACATATCATCCAGCCCAGTCATGCAACAGTACAAAGAATGCATACCAACATCTAGATGTATGTGTGTGTAAATATATTAATATCTAAATGGATACAACATATCTATATATGTTGGGATATACACACACACACACACACATATATATATATATATATACACACTCTATATAGGTATATGTGGCCATACATCTGTAGATAGCAATGGTAGATTAACAAAAACAAATATGTCCACATGCACCATTAATGGGGTTAAGAGGCCCCAAACAATATACGTCTTGTCTGACTAGGCATACCCTCACCACAGCCAAACACGTTCACCCTGCAAAACACTACCAAGTGTTTCATATCCCATAACCAGGACCTGACATGACATGGGCACAAGATGTTAACAGTACTACATCCCACCTGTATGATGTAAGGCTGATATTGGTAACATATCATGGAGTACAGTCTGGCCTCCATAGGAAATGTAAAATGTGGAAACTATGAACATCCCCAGGATACATATACACAGACACATATATGCAGATACAGATATACATATATATATATATATATATATATATATATATATATATATATATATATATATCATATATATAGATATACATGTGACTACACATACACACACACAGATGTGTGCAGTAAGATACATATGTAGAAGGTGGACAAAATATGGAACAGTCACTATGCCTACAGTTCTCACCTGAACAACTGGATACTGTATGGGCCACCCATAAAAATGACAATAATTGCCTGCAATATATACTCACAGAGAGGTCATAGGACAAAACACCACACACAGGTTTGCAGAAATGGAAAACCTTTATTTGTGTACTATTACAGTTCTATATACTATTCCTACTGTAATTGTGATTGTCTTCACAGACATTGTGTGTGTGGTAGGTCACATCTGCTTTCCACATGTGTGCCATTGGCTACTGACAGACATCCTAAGGACATCAAAGTAAAGTACCGCTGCTAGCACGCACTGCCACTGTTGACTGCAGCAGAGATATTGGCCAATATGTCTGGACATTCTGACAAACTCTGTACAGTCCAGAGGTATACATAAAACCCCTTATTGCAAAATGTGTGCACCATGCCTGACTATGCACCATGCCTGACTATATGGATGTTAACAGCCATGTAGATGGGTATAACACATAACGACTGGTATACATATGCCACCATAGGTTTGGCATTCACACACCCCTGTCTGGCCTGACATGTAATAACCACTGGTACAGTGGTGCTATGGCCGCATGCTACCCACTAGATATTGATATACATGTGTACAGCATCCCACTGCTCTGTGTGACATACATGACTGTTAAGGGTGGCTCGGCAGCACTACATCTGGCAAGTATCTGCATATGACATCTCACTGGGTTAGTACACTAAGCTGCTAGGCATGTAACAATGCACTGTGAAGGCTATAGGCAGACTGGCTCAACACTGGCCTACCTCTCCTATGGGGTATGCACATGTACCTGCATATATAGCAGGCTGTACAGGCATGTCACAGCACAGGGTAAGATACACCTGTGTGAAAGTGCATAACCACAACCAATGAGAACACAGCCACATCCACATATGGCAAGCTAGCATAATATTACAGTATATGGAATATCTGTTCGACACCATCCTCATATGTGCCACTCACACACTAACCCTACATATACTGGGCCACTACACAGTTTGGTCTGATGGCTGACTGTTGTAAGGTACATGTGTGTATGTATGGCCCTACAAACATGTAAGCCAATATGGTAACATACAGTGGAGCAGCATGTAACATCAGATAGGACGGGACCTAGGATGATGACAACTACCACAGTCTGTACACAGGCCAAGGTACATATTAACGATACAGACACTGTTGACATTCACCATAAGTACACAAACCTCAGTACTTTACAAACAACCACAGTATGTCTAGGTTATGTCATCAAATATAACCCCTACTGTACATAACATGTATAGCAGTCTGATATCTCGCTTGTTATCAGATATGATGACACTAAGTATGGTGTACAACACTATGCACCTCTTAATGCATGACATATGTACAAAGGATGACTGAGATGTGGCTGGAAGGAAGCACATACACAGGGCCAATATTGACATGTTGCTGTGATAACATCATATATTTACTGTTGTAACAGGGTTTGTTGCAACATATGTTCAATGAGGGATATGAAGTCAGTAACTGTCATGGCTTTCACCATCTACAGACTGCAATCCTCACACTACCTTCTGCAGTTCACAGATACATGTTCTGTGGGTAACACATGACACCAAATGCACCACACACTGCCCAGTCTGCAGATGACCCTACAGATGGGGAGTCCTCATAAACATACAACTGACATGGCAGGTATTAATACATGTAGGACAGCCATATCCGCACACACCATGTTAAACCAACATTACTCTGAATGCAGTATAGCAGAAATTACAGTCTGTAGTCAAGTCAGGCACATCCCCCTCCTGTGTGTTGTCCTGTTTCCACAGTGTATTTTGTCAGAGGTAAATCCTCACTCCATCTGAGATGTTGTTTGCCAAACAACAGAACGAGCTCCTGCTAACATTGAATGAAAAGGAGCAACACAAACATGATGTTCCTAGATACTGGAGTGTGTTTCCATGCAGTTGGCTATGGGAATGTTACCACAGCTGTTCCACATGCAATCAGCTAGGGGAGGGCTGCAATTCTTACAGAGGCCATCAGCTGATCATGAGCATTACCTAAAATACATATGCTACTGCCTAAGAAAAGCAGGTATAGGTCTCCACATCCACCAATGAGGGAGTGAGAGAAGCAGACAGAGGCATCAACAATCAGGGAGGGGTGAGAGAGTAAAACCTAAGCATGTTTGTGTCACACACCTACCAGCACAGGGTATCAAATCCCCGATGACTATGTAGTGTTATCACAGTCCTATGCAATTGTTGGATGAGCCACATAGGTTACCTGTTCTAGATTCCACAGAACATATATGTAATGGTGAGTGACATCTGCAGCAGGGATATTTCCCCAAAGGTGTATTTCACATTGGATGACATCAGCAGGACTGTCAAAGTAGACCAGTGGACATGTACTGAGTGTGACTAGCCTAAACTGCATTGCTCCCCACACAGACATTGAAACACACACAAAACATACTCTATATCACACTACAGCATGGAGCTGTTATAGGACACACCACAGTGATTACTGGAGTTCTCCTTCCCCAAAGGTGTATTTCACATTGGATGACATCAGCAGGACTGCCAAAGTAGGCCATTGGAAATGTACTGAGTGTGACTAGCCTAAAATGCATTGCTCCCTACACAGACATTGAAACACACACAAAACATCCATGACCAACATGCATGGATATAGAACCCCTGCCAGAGGTCTAGATCACACTACAGCAGTATGCAGTTATGGCATGTCTTATGGAGATTCCTGGGCTACAGTTTTCCCAGAGGTGTATTTCTAGGTGGACGACACCAGCAGCCTTGCCAAATTAGAGCATACAAATTGTATGGAGTGTGACTACCCTAAAAAGCATTGCTCTCTACACAGACACAAACATGCAATGTCTGGGAGTAGAACACCTACCTACCTATTTTATGGCATTGCAACAGTACACAGTCACAGGACGGGCTACGGAGATTACTGGGCTTTAGTTTCCCAGAGGTGTATTTCTAGGTGGATGATAGCAGCCTCGCCAAAGCTGAGCATTTGAATTTTAGGGAGTGTGACTACCCTAAAAAGCATTGTGCTCTACACAGACAGACACACAAACACTTGCCATGTCTGTGAATTGAACTCCTACCTAACTATTTTATCATACTACAGCAGTATGCAGTTATGGGACACACCACAGAGATTGCTGGGTTACAACCTTTCCAGGGATGTATTTCTAGGTGGATGACATCACCAGCCTTACCAAAGTAGAGCATTCCAATTGGAGGGAGTGTGACCACCCTAAAAAGCATTGCTCTCTACACAGACAGCGTCAGACAGACACATGCATACACATGCACACACAGTTGCCAAGGCTGGGGTTAGAATGCCTACCTAACTAGTTGATCACACTACAGCAGTATGCAGTTATGGGATGTGCCATGGAGATTACTGGGATACAACTCTCCCAAAGGTGTATTTCACAGTAGATGACCTCAGCAGGCTTGTCATAGTGGGGCTATGGGGGGTATTTTAAGTGCATGGGCCATAACCCATTCATCTAGGGGATGACATGCCACATGCGGGCACAACCTGGGTCATATTCCACAGGTACGTGTATACAGCTGCTAGATGACTGCTTCCTTGAACAGTCATGTTGCACAGTTGGCACGTGCACCACATACTCTGTATTGGTGACAGATACCGGTGGCTAGTATCTGCAGTGTGTGACTTCAGACCCTAGTGTGGTTGTGGCCCTTTGGCTGTGTGCTGGGTGGGAGAGCCCTGGATGGCTCCTTGTCACAGTCACCCTCTTCCACACATCTATGTATGTCTACTTTTGATTTATTACAGTGTGTTGTCCTTACATATATGCCTGTATTTCTATCCACTGTGTGTGCAAAGCATGTGTGGTGCATACTGAGGAGTGTCTACACTAACATCTGCAGCTGCCAGATATGTCTGGTTCACTGGTGTTTGCAGACATGGCCTTCATGTGTTTAATTGTGTGAGCATGCCCAATATGACCTTTCAGTATGTTGTTAACTGACATTGCCTTCATTACTCTGTGTGCGGGAATGCCCAGTATGGCCGTCTGTATTGATTGTGTGGATCAAGTCCAGGTCGTGTGTACTGCAGTGCTGACCTTTGTGTTGTACACCTACAGATAGCATGCTGTCACTGCAGGGTATCCGTCGATCATTTGACATGGACTGTTACTACATTTCTGCATAGGATGGGGGGCACACCTAACTATTTCTGCATTTCTATACAGGATTGTGAGGGGGGGGGCGGCACACCTGACTGCTGCTATCTTTCTATGTGGGATGGGGGGGCACACCTTACTATTTCTACAGTTCTACACAGGATTGTGGAGGGGGCGCAACTGACTGCTACTATATTTCTACATAGGATGGGGGGCAGACCTGACTATTTCTATGTTTCTACACAGGATTGGGGGTGGGGCACACCTAACTGCAACTACATTTCTTTGTCGGATGGGGGGCACACCTGACACTTGTACACATTTGGTAGTACTGTACTGGTATGTCGGGTACTCCATTTCAGTCTGTAGTCTTATCTATCATGCTGGCTAGAGGCATACCAGTGTACTACAGATCTTAGCCTTTAATTACCTACATATTAGTTTCTAACTTCCTACCCTTCAGAACTGACATCCCACTGCCTGACCTGCTATAATCTGTCTGTGTAGGCCTGGGAAGGGAGGTTACCCATAGGCCTCATTCAGAGGCCATAGCACAGCCTTTGTTTATGTTTGTCAACACCTGTCCTGCTGGCTGTGACTGTTGTTGGGTATGTGACCCTCCCTGACTGTCATGTGTGAATCACTTACCTTGTGGGTGTCCCAGTATTGAGTGTGATGCTGCAGGTCTGCCTATGTCGGATGCACAATATACGCTCCCAACACATGGTTAGGCACAGGTAGTGTAATGTTTGGCATCCCTTTTAATGTATGTGAGAATCAGAGAGAGGTGTTATCCCCTGGGTTCCTCCTCTGTCAGTGTACGTGCTATGCATTGCCTCTTTGCCAATGCCAGGGCATACTGGGCATACTGGGCATGCCTCCTTCTGCCTACTGGGGCAGGCTCAGGTTGTTCCTCCTCTAAGCCACTCTGTGGCTGTGCAGGTCTTGGCAATGGTGGGGTCTGTGTGGCTCTGCCCCATGCTGTTCCTGCTGCAGCTATTTCCACAGGATCATATTGTGTAGCATGGCGCATAAAAGGACAATTTGGGTACATGTAACTGGTGAATACTGCAAGACTCCAC
Organism: Protopterus annectens; assembly: GCF_019279795.1. Taxonomy (NCBI): domain Eukaryota; kingdom Metazoa; phylum Chordata; order Ceratodontiformes; family Protopteridae; genus Protopterus; species Protopterus annectens. The sequence goes on along the minus strand of NC_056729.1, from coordinate 838,707,569 downwards.
CAGATGTGTCCAGGCACCGGAGCTGTAACTTGAGCATCCCAAGCACATGCTCTACTATAATTCTGGTCTGTGCGTGTGCCTCATTATGGAGTTCTTGTTTGGGTGTGTATGTATTGCTGATAGGTATCATCAGCCACGGCTCCAGTGCATTTCCAGCATCCCCCACTAGGTGATCATGAGGGATGTCATCATTGGCAAATCTCTGGTACAGCTGCATCAGATGCCAGATGTGGAAATCATGTTAGCTTCCAGGGCAGCCAGCACACACATTCATTATTATGCCCTGGGCATTGCACACGACCTGGCAGTTGATGGAGGGTAAGCACTTGCAGTTGACGTAGACCCTACCCCACTCACTGGGTGGTGCTTTGATGCATATGTGCATGTAGTCTACTGCACCCACTAACTCAGGGTGTTCTGCTATTTGGTGGGACAGTTGCATATTGCTGGCCAATGCCTCATGTGTGTTGGGGAAATGTACATGCTCACCGACATGTACTGACATGGCATCCAGGAACTGGTGGAGTACCCTGATGTCTGTGAAATCCCCATCATATCCCCAGTTGGCCTTTGGAAGATACCTGTAGGTAGCCTACACATACCTTGATATCCACTAAAATGGGTTCCCCTCTGTTAGTTCTGTGTGTCAGGTGTGGCCGGCACAGCTCAACAATTTGCTGTAGGAGGTCCCTGTCCACCCTATAGTGCTCCACAATCTCCAGCTCATGTAGCCCCTGGTAGATTACCCTGTATCTGTACACTCTTCTCTGTCTACTCATTGTGGGTTGGTCAACAGCATTCACATCCTCACCACCCTCAGCCTCTTCCACAAGTTGTATGATAGCTATTGCAGCCCCTATCATTTTGCTGTTGTTAGTGTTAAAAGTTCCACGCTTGTTAACACTGGTGGTGTAGAGTGTGGGAAAAACCAGAGGGGAAGGTGTTTGCATAGTTTATAGTAGTGTTCTGGGCTGGGCTGGCCTGTTGCTTGTGTAATTGGCTGATTCTGATACGTGTCACCTGCCAGCTAAGTCAGTTCTCCTTTATTACCTTCCTACTGATGTTTCTCCTTCCCATTGCCTTCCTATTTAAGCCTGTGTGTGCACCGTGCAGAGTGCTCAAATGTGCACACTGCTGCTATTTCCTGATTTAACTTCTTTTTTCTTCATGTAAAATCCGGTGCATGGCACGCACACCCGCTTAGACTTTGTAAAGCGTGCTAGGCAGGTTTAGACACACCCCCTAGCTTAGCTGTGTAAAGCTAGGAGCAAACCTGAGTCACAGGGCTTCAGTCCACTGACAATATGCCTGGCACACACCCCCATGATCTCACCTAACTCCTAGGCTTGCACCAAGCTATTCCTACTCTTACACTCTTGGGACCTGACTCACATGCTGGGGAAAACTGGGATTCACTATCCTTCCCCTCATTTGCATAGGATTGCCTGATAATGCATAGTTACATGTCTTACACTGAACCTCCCCCCTTAGCAACCACTACTTACTGGCCAGGTTGTCTTCTGCCTGCCATTGACTTGCATGGCAGAATACTGATTTTAGTTAGACTGCTTATTTTAGGTTTATTTTATTATTTTCACCCCGATCCCATTTGCGCGCCACTGCCCTACGCTTAAACAGCCGAGATCAGCTAAAAAAAAATAAAAGTTGATTTTTATATGTATTTTTTTTGTTTGCAATGCCAATGGACTTATATGTGGAAATTGGCATGCTTACTACATGATATGCAGCCTTTATTTGGGGCTTTCACAGCTTTGTTTTGGATTTTGCAGAAATGTACTTGTTTACTAACCGAGTACATTTCTGCAGATAGCACTAGTTTTACACGGACTATTGCAAGCTTCCTGGATTGTAAAATCACCTCATTTGCATGGATTTCACATTCAAATGGGGTGATTTGCATACCAGGACTTAGTCCGTGCAAGATTAGTGCAGGAGTGCTCGTGCACGCCCCTGCAGGCTGTTCCTGGATCGCATAGCAGATATATTGCCTACTTGAGCTCCTGCACTGATCTTGCACTTCGTGCAAGCTTTTGAGAATCTGGGGGAGTATTCGATAAAACAATCTTTAGCATGTCACAGATTAAATCAACATCTAAATGCTTTAAAGATGGTTGGACATGTATGTCCATTTTAATGATATCAATTTCTTCATTATTGGGAGTACATGTAAATAGCAAGTCTACATCTAATGTATAAAAGTAACAGGTCAATGGATTATTATTTTGTACCAAATAATGTAGTTGTTTTAAGAAATCAGAACTATCCTTAGCTATTGTAGTCGACATGTCTAATACTTGTTTAAGATAACCCTCTTAAGTATTTTGAGATGGGTTCTGTAACCTGTCTGCTAGAAGATACAGTTTGACGAAATGGTGATGCAGTAAGGGATTTATGTATTTTAGGTATCCCATAAATAATTGGGATAGCAACTGATTCACCATGTAAATAATCATATAACTGTGCCAATATGTGTCCTTGATGATACATATTCAAAATCTGTTCATTAACAAACAAACATATCCATTAAACATCACTCTTAGCAATACATAAATACTCAACAGAGTTTAACATTCCCAACATAGCATTAAGATCATAATGTTTATTCAATACAACAATCCCTCCTCCTTTATCTCAGGTTTAATTGCTATGTTATCATTGATACAAAGCATTTGTATGACCTTGTATTCATCTTTACTCAAATTATAAAAGCCTTTGCCTTCTGATGGAGAAATAGATCATATATGTCATTTTCTACCATCTTTTCAAAGGCTGATATAGCATGATTAGCAGGTGATATATACTTGCTGCTCCTAACATGTATATTAGATGTAGCTTAAGGCATATTATTAAAAGCAACATTCAGATTTAATTTCCTGACATATAGTTTAAATTTAGTCAGGATTTTAACAATTCCAAATAGATAGATAGACCAAGAACAGGCTAAAGGATCCAGTATCACAAAAATCTTCCATTTATTTACCAGTACATGAGTGCTCGCTTTCACAGTTAAACTGCTTCTTCAGATGTAATACAACAGCTAGCTGAAACCCCCTTAAATACTCAAGTATAATTAATCACATGATCAACTAACACCTAAAATGGTTTCTAAAACAGACAAATACATTGGAAAAAAATATAAAACATATCACAATATCAAAATTCAAAACCAACTACATACATAAAAAAGTTGAACTTCTAAACATTCCTTGTACATATAAAAAGCACACACATCTCACCAAAATAATGGTCTGGCTTTTAACATTGGTTTTAAGGGAAACTTGTCATCCAAACCATGTCCATAGTCACCCCTTAAACTAATGATCCATTCTGCCTCCAACTGTTCTGTCAAATTCCTTACATCTGCTCCTTGTATGTTCTAATACACTCTGCCTATAGCCTTAAATTTGAAATTATGGTTACTATCTGTTTTAAAAACATGCTTTGGTAAGGCACTAACAACACCCTGTTTACTGAGTATATGATAGGCAAGCTCCTTCATTCTATCACTAAAAGCCCCTTCTGTCTTGCCTATGCAAACAATGTAACACTATCTTTGATACCCCAAGTGTATACATTGTTTCTAGGAACTTTCTGTTTAAGCCCAAAGTTTTCACAAACTGTGGTAGTAAAGGGGTGGTATATTTAGGACTTTGTACCACCTGCACTAGTTTCTACATTGGCAAAACAGAAAGGCCTTTTAGGAGGAGAATCTACGAGCATTTGTATGACATCTCTAAACAAAAAGAATCAAATGCTTTGTATAAGCATTCTCTGGTTTGCAATAACTTTAAATTCAAATTCTTAGTCTTGGAACAAGTACTTCCTGACGCCAGGGGTGGTGACTGGGAAACAAGTCTAGAATATAGAGAGCTCTTCTGGCAACTCAGGTTGGAGGCAAGTAGAGCCCCGGGTTTAAAAGAGAGTGTTAATATCAGTAGTGTTCTTAAAATTAGAAGAGCACGTTTATAGGTTTATATGTAAATATATTGTGTAAGGCAGATCATTGATTGTTGCACAGGTCTACTGTTGTAATACGATTTTTTAACAGTAATAGTACTTATGTTGGTAAAGTTTTTTAAAACCCTTATCAGGTTTCTACTTTTAAGTAAATGTATTTTAACAGACACATCAAATATATCAAATATACTATAAATATTAGAAATATTTTTAACATATTAAATATATTAAATAATGTAGTTTACATAATAGGCTTTTTATATATACGTTTTTAGATTTAACATAAATACATTGTTATGTACAGTTCTAGATGATTTAATTTATGTCTCTAGTTAAGCAATGTTTTTTAAATACGAGTACTCCTTTAATACATTAGTATTTCTCATTTACAGTTAATTGACTTGAAATTAGTAGTTAATTAACTAATCCTGTGATAGGGAAAGACTTATATAATGTCATTGTTTGTAACTGTTAAATTTATTTTCAACTTGAGAAAGTTCGGTACTTAGCCAAGCGAAAGCGCTTGTTTTTTTCATTAAAGTCCATTTGTAACAACTTACTGGCATTCTCCAGTTTTTGGATTATGTTGGTCTGGTCTCATCTTGAAGCTTGCTGTTTTTTAAAATGTTTGACATACTACACAATATGCAAGGTAGACAATATGCAGTGAATCATATGTAGCTTGGACTTTAAACCTATAGATTCTATCCTGATGTGGGTGCTTAAAAGTCCCTGTACTATCTATAAGTTTACAAACTGAAAATGTTCTACATATTTGAGTGGTATTAACACTGTCCTTCCTGTTGTAACTATTCTTGGGGTAGCACAACTGCCTTTTTAATGACTTCATATTTTTAAAAAGGAACTTTGGTTGTGAATCAACCAGCCCCTTAGTTTCTTCATCTGCAACTAAAATGTTCCAATGTTTCCTAATAACTTTCATATATTCATTGGCATTGTTGGAATAATACAATGGAACTTTTAACTTCCTATCCCTTATTGCCACTCTCTCACCATGTGTATTGTACTGCATTTCTGAAAAATAAGGCTTAGCTTTACTTGTTCTTAAACATTTAACTTCTTCTATAGCTCTTCCTACTTCATTCTCCTTATAACCTCTGTTGGTAAGGGCTGTCCCTAAATTCTCTATATAATCTAGAAAGTCTTGATCATGTACATTCAGTCAAGATGCCCTAAGCATCTGATTTTTAACCACATTTCTAAAAATGTAGGGAGGATGCATACTTTCTCTAAACAACAAATGGTTGCAGTGACAATGATTCCTAAATAACTGTGTAGAAATCATGGCAGTTCCATCAAGAATGACAGTAACATCCAGAAAATTAATTCTGGTGATGTGTTGCTCAAAATTATAGAACTGTTCAAGAGACCCATTCCATAGCAGGAATACATCATCCACAAACCTGCGATAAAACACTACATGTTCACTAATTGGACCCTCAAAAATATGTTCTCGTTCCCATATAGCCATGACTACATATGAAGTCATTAAAAAGGCAGTTGTGCTACCCCAAGAAATGAGGTTTGGAACAGATCATTATGTCCTGGGACATCTTCAAGTGGGGTTATATACATAGTTTATCAGGAATTAAGAGACTAAGGAAAGGATAGCGTTAATTGGGAAGGAAGAATGTTTTAGGAGGAAATGAGGTCAGGATAGGGATGTGCTTAGAGGGCTTTGTCAAGTGTAATTGAGGTAGGAGTCACATTTTTGGTGTTAACTTGCTACATGGCAGGTTTATGCCTGAGACAACCTAGGTAGGCTGGTGGCAGTTAGTCCTTGGTAATAATTGTGGGCAGGTAGTGGAGGTGAGTAATTGTTATAGATGTATATAGATAGTTTTTTTTCTCTCTGTTGTATTCTCTGTTGCAGGGTCAAGAAGGAGTATATACATAGTAGCAGGGTCAAGAGGGAGTAGACTCATTTTAATATTGTAGGTCTGAGTTATTTGAAGCCCTCTTTGTGGTAATTTAGTCATTTTCTGTGGTTGTTGTCGGGGTTTGGGCTATAGCATATCACTCAGTTGTATTCACTTCAGGTCTAAATTTGCTTTACAATTCTAGGTTGTCTTCAAAATTTTGTGGTCACTGGTGCGTTACTTACTATTCAGTTTAGCTTTCAAAAGTGCATGGCCTGAAATTCACAAGATGCGGAATTCCTTATTTAGGTACCTCAATAGTTGTAGGATATTATTTAAATTTGTCCCTATTTGGAGGCAGAGCCTTTCTTCATTCTTATCCATGGCTTTGTTGTGACTGGAGGAAGCCAGATTTCTAGCTCTTAAGAGGTCGAGCGGTATGAGTACTTGGGGTATGTAGCCTGCAGGTTGCTGGGCTGCAGTATGGAGTTCATTTGCTCTAGGAGTGTATGTTGTTGCTGGGGTCTTGATGTTGTGAGGTTTTCAGCTTGCATTTTGGTGTATGGCTGTTTATGGGGAGATATGGTGGTCTCACTGGTTGGGACCTGTACCTTCCTGTCCCTTCGGTGTTCATTTGGGGGGCTTTTTAGGTGCTTCGCGGGCACTAGGCATACTTGTTGAATAGTTGCTTGCTGCGCATGCGTATATAGGTTTAGCTGATTGGGGATCCATTTCGCGGGCTGCAAGCAATACTGACCAATGGCAGCATACCAGTCAGGTGCAGTTAGCACTCAACTAAGAGGTCATCAAAAAACAAAGTTTGAGAGGACATTCGGCCCACGTATTAAGTCTGACACAAATCCTTTTACTCCAGCAACTTGCTGTGTTTCTTAGTACGATAGCTTAATCTTGCCTATTTAGGCCTTGGTCCCCCCATGGTTTGATACTTTGTTCAGATCTCTTGTACGAGGATGCAGAGAGGAATGCGTGCAGGTCTAGCTTTTCTTAGTCATCAAGAGTGAGATTTTCTTTGTCATTCACTATGTCTGGCTGTTGCTCTTCTATTAGAGGTGATGGTTAACTTTCACAGAGGGAAGGACTTTGATTTATTTGGAAGCTTCTTTGTATTTTGAACAAACTTGTTTCAGGGAGCGATACATAATAATTTAGGAACTGTAATCTGGGAACAGAGTGCCGATGTATTTGTCATTACAGAGGACTGTGGTATATAACATGCTAGAAGTGGATTTTGCTTAGCGGTAATGTGATCAGTAGTTGGTTGCCCACTAACATTTGTGTTCAGGTTCATGGGTCTGGTTGTAGAAGATGTTACTTCAGGGTTTTCAGAAGTTTAAGGCAGAATGTGGGCATAACATATGGTGTGGTCGTATGCACCTGGGCTGTGCCATGAGAGTAGGAGCTGTGATGATGTTCAAGCTGCCCAGTGGTTGTATTATGATACAGTAGGAGTCTTGTCAACAGCCATATATTTGGTGTATGGTACATTTAGGACAGTGGCTAGTCCATGAATAACCTATGGATCCTGTCTGTAATTTTTTGTAATGTACTGGTGGACCTTCATTGTGGGAAGTAGGTGTTTGGTTGATAGAGTTTCTGGATGACAGTGAGTTCAGGTTGGGTGCAGAGCATGGTAGTTTGGCTGCTGATTCCTTTTGAAGAGTTTCACAGGCGGGAGACATGCCTCTCAACTGTACAGATTTTCACTGAATGTCCAGATTTTGCATCATGTTTTGGTCCTTTTCTCTTTAAGCTTGATTTTCTGGCAATTATTGAAGAATTGTGTCAGAAGATAGTGTCAGCCAGTTGGGTTGCAGATTTCATAACCTTTAGTAAATTCATGTTATCCATCTACTTCCAAGATTGTAAGGACAATGTTTAGATATTGCCCCTATTTCTAGAGCTTTGTCTCCCATTATTGAGCAGTACAGATACATTACTTATGGTTGCCAGTCTGACCAGAGATGAAATCTGGCCAGGATGTCCTTTGAGATTATAGTACTGGTTAACTCCATAATATTTTGTTTGCCCTAAAATGTATCTGTTTTCATAAACATGTTGGATATTTGGTAAATTACTGGTAAATCTTTATAGCTTGGAGTTACGTAGGAATGACAGGAGTTTTTAACAGTAATAGTAGGGATTTATGCTGATGTGACACAGTTTATCTCTTGGTTTCTAAGTTTAGAAAGAACAAAAATTTTGGACGTTGTGTGCTTTTATTTTTTTTGTCATTGTCCCACCTTTATTTATAGCTTTACACATTTTCCTTGGTGAAATTAACAGGGATGACTGGCACGTATTTTACTGCTATTTTGCAGTGAATGGACACTACTGCCCGGAGGTGACAGAAGAGACAGGTTTTAGACCCTTTTTAAAACATTGGGGGTTTTCTTAGCTGACAGATAACTTACGGTTGATGTTAAAAGGGGGTTATAATGATAAGGTGCTTGCATTTTTGTAAAGGCAAGCTGCTTAACTTGTTTTCTTTCGCAGATTGCAGAAGTATGGAACTTGAGTGGGCATCAGTTGGTGACTGGAATGAAGGGGATTTGAAAGGTGATAGAGGCTGTTTCAATGGATGTCCCAGTCACATGGGTGGTGCATGATGAGGTCATAGATGGGGGAGCACTGAGTGAGCAATGGTCAGTGCCCTGACAGAGGTGGATTTGAAAGGTAATGAGTTTTCTGCTTGGGTGGATGTTCTGATTGTTAAAGGGGTGCACAATGAGGTCGTACATAACCTTTATTCAGCAGTTTGAGGTAGTGTAGGGGCTAGTTGAGTTGTAGGTCTGTTTGGGGTAGGGTATTGTAAGGCTGGGCATTGTGTATAGGGTCTGGGGTTTTAACAGGTGGTGTGATATTACAGCAATCATAGGATCATAAGAAGCTAAGAGGTTAATGATTATAGGGCCATTGCAAGCTAGCCAATTTTAAGTCTGGTTTCCAGGTTGCATCTATTGTCATGCAAGGAGGACATGGATGGATCATCTGTGGTGAATTTTCATTATCCATCCATTTGTTTTGTGGAGCACTAAGGAGGTGCTTTTTATAGGTAGTAGGAGTTTGTTCTAACCGTGGTATTTTCTGGGAGGCAGATATGTCCCTCAAGCAGGTATTACTGTTACATATCAGGTAGTGATTTTAGCGCAAGTGACACGTGTACCATTTGACTTCTGCTTTGTCCTGGTATGAGGTTTTCAGTATAGGTATGAATATTACGAGTAGATAAGGTTTGATGGAGCATTGTGGGTTGTGGGTGTTTTGTGGGATATGTGTGGAACTGCACATTTTGTTGGTTAAGCAAAAGTTAGAAAACTTAAGGAAGGCATTGCTTGGGTTGCCATGCAATTGTAGGACATCTTTATTTCTTTAACTGATACAAAGGTACAAATAGAAAGAGTAGGTTCGAGGTGAAGCTGAGGCCAGCAATAGACTAAGACTAAGGATGTTCTTCAGCCTCTAGGGGTTACTGAGGTTGCATGTCAGGCAAGTTAATCGGGTTATTTTGAGTAGGAGTTAATAGATTGGTAGCATTTTACCATTGTTTTCAAATATTATTGGAGATGAGTTGGGGGGCATGATTTGGGTGAGTTGTTTGTGGCTTGTTGGATGGCAGGAAGGAGGAACATTTGGGGATGTTGCGTATTTGGAGTTTTACTTCATTCAGAATAGGATTAGTGAGAGTTGTTGATTAGGGCTCATTTTCCTTTATTTAATGTGTCAGTGGTATGGGTTATGTTCATGCTGATGATGTGGCAGGTTGCGTTACCATTAAGGTTTGCTGCAGGAATTTGGGGGACCTCTTATAAGTACTCCATATGGTAGGACAATGCTAGATTGGTTACATGTGTGTTACAGCTTTCTGTGGGAAGGTTTTTGGTACAAAGAGTAAGTTATTTCTCAGGTGTGGAAGCAAGGTAAGGCAGTTCAGCTGGTCAAGGAGGATTTAGCTGTGAGTGCTGTAGTAGCAGTGGTGACAAGGCTAAATAAACTTACTAAATCTTGGCCAGTGGAGGCTTTAACAAGCTAGCCAAGTGCTTCTTGCAGTATCTATGGCATTTGGTTTCTGGGTTATCTGAGGAACCTATGGGGTGTATTTGTGGCTTGTTTCAAAGCTGTGACAAAAGTGCCCCTTGTATACAGCATTTGACTTGCATCTTGGGCTGATAACAATAGGTGTTGGAGCATATGTATGACTTTAAAGTAGGTGGGGTGGATGGAGCATTGTGGGTTGGAGGAGCTGTGTCCTTTGTCAGATATGCAGTACTAGAAGGTTTAAGTAAGGCATTTAGTTATTTTGTTTGTTATTTATTTCTTGGGACTAATAGGAGGTGGTATGTTATATGTACGGCTTTCAGAGTAGAAGGGTTTGACGGGTATTGCAGATATGTGAGTGTGTGGCAGGAGCTGTGGGTCAGGGCATACTTGTGGGGGATTTGTTGTTTGGGTCTTTTCAGGTGAGGGTTAACAAATGGGTACATTGTTTACAATTGTGGTGCCTTGGGATGGGTTTCAGATAGGTTTGTTCAGGAGATTTGCAGTTGTTTATAAATGTGGCAGGAGGTGCTGGGTTATGGAGCATAATCATGGTGTATGATTTGTGGGATGTCAGGAAGGACAAGGGGGGATGTGGAAGATAAGTTTTTGTTGCGGGTGTTGGTTTGGGAAATGGAGGTTCATGAGATGACAGTATGTGATAGCAGGAGTGGGGATAGCTTTAATTTTCTTTGTTTAATTGTTATTTTGTTGATAACTCTTTTGTTGTAGAAGAATGATAATTTTTATTATGGAAAGACTTGTTATGCGATTTTTTATTTCATATGGGTATCCATTGTAACGTTACTATGTGGTTGGGAGGTTATTTTATGGGGATCTTGTTAGGACATCTTAATTTTCAGGGGGGCTGCTGCACATGAAAGTGTCTGCATTTTAGGCAAATGATGAATGAGATATGCCACTGGTGGTACTTAATGGTCATTAAGAAATTGGATTATGTGTGTGTGTGGTATACTTACAGTCATTTCTTTTACAGATCACTGAGTGTAAATGGGGACATGCAGAGTTGGTATTGCTTGGGGGATTGAAGAAATGTGGACTCGAAAGGTGAGAGTAGAAGGTGATGAGGATTCAGCTGATGGAGTGGTATGAAAGGTCATGGGCTGCCAGCAGGCAACTGAATATGGAGTTGTTTGCTTTATGTTTTTTCTTACCTGCTGTCACATGATAATGTTGTTTGGTTTGATCTTGTGCGAGGAGCACCAGGGTTGAATTTTACACTGTTTTAGGAGTAGTGGGGGTCTTCTTTGGAAGGGGTCAGATAGTGTGGCAGACATCAGAGGTAGGGGATTAGCATGTTGCATTAAGTAAATTAGGCTTGTAATTTAGAAGTGGGGGTTTCATAGGATGATTCAGCTTTGAGTTACTGCAGTTTCAGGAGAGACTGGTTTTGGTTTATTCGCTACATCCTGTATGGTAATTGTGTGGCCTTCTGTGATCTGGTGGCATCAGGCATTTCCTAGTTTGTTGGTATATTGTGTTGTGCTAATTTTGCCTGTTTTGGTTTATTGTGGGCAATGCCAGCCATGATGGTGGTGTTTTGAGGTCATATTGCTATTAGCCATGATGGTGGTTTAAGTGTCTTATTGTTTATAATGGGTTGTTAGTGTGCTGTTAGCATTTTATTAAATGGATTTTAGAAGATATTTAAGAGGGGTATTACATTCATTGGACATCAAAAAAAAATTATGTCATTGGGTGGTAGTATGGGGTTGCAATGTGGAATGGTGGCATGCCATTGCCTCAGCATGGCTTCAATGGCTGTGGGCTTAGTAGTGGGTCCCATGGCTGGTACAGCATTTGGTATCATTGTGAGGCTTTCGGTGGTTGGGTGGTATGGTTTAAACACATCATGACAGTAGTTATGATAGGTGACGAGGTTATGGTTTGCTACCTTAGCATAGGTGAGGGGTCAGTGGTTTGTTTTCAGTTTTAGGTACTCAGCTGTATTTATGAGTTATTTATAGGGTTAGGATGTAATGATTTGGATCTAGCTGGGTTAGGGAGGATGCATACACTGAATGATGTTTGATCTAGTGACTTAGTGGTGGTTAGTTTGCTGGAAGTTGTTGGAGAGAGGGGGAATACCCCGGTCAGGCTGGTGGGCAGAGAAGAGGGGCAGGTTTGCTCCCTTCTGTTCCCCCTCTGGTGGTGGATGTTCATTTCAATAAGTTGGGAAGGAAAGTGAGTGGTTGCTCTGTTGGATAAGTTAATAAGCAAGCTGATCTGCTTATTTGGATGGTGGAGTAATTCAATAAATTGAAGGTGAGTGGGGTAACGCTGCCTTGTTTGTGCAAAGATAAGTGAGCAAGTGGGGAGATGCTGCTTATCAAGGTTGAGTTGGTAATGCTGCCCGTATGGTTATTTTATGTTTTCCTTCCATGGATGTTATCACCTGTATCATGTTTTTGGTTGAAATTTATAATTAATGGCTAACAATCATGTTATGGAAGTTTAATAAAGGTTGTCAAATGTCATTCAGTGTTGTGTGCTTATTAAAGTGGAACACAGCAACTGAGGTTTGTAACAGACCATTTTGTCCTGGGACATCTTCAAATGGGGTTATATACATAAGTTATCAGGAATTAAGAGAATAAGGGGAGGATAGGATTAACTGGGAGGGAGGGATGTTTTAGATGGAAATGAGGTAAGGGTAGGGAGGGGCTTAAAGAGTTTTTTCAAGTGTAACTGAGGTAGGAGTCACATTTTTGGCATGAACTACCCTCCCTCCCCCTTTTTATTAGTGGGTTTGTGGTTATTTCAGTTTGGGAAGATGGAGGGCAGAGAAGAGGGGTAGGCTTGCCCTCTTCTGTTACCCTCTGGTGGTGGATGTGCATTCCAATATGTTGGGAAGAAAACTGAGTGGTTGCCCTGTTGGGTAAGGTAATAAGCAAGCTGAGCTGTTTATTTGTATGGTGGAGTAATTGAATAAATTGAAGGTGAGCAGGGAAATGCTATTTTGTTAGTGCAAAGATAACTGAGCAAGTGGGGGATGCTGTTATCAAGGGTGAGTTGATTATGCTGCCCTTATTGTTATTTTTTGTTTTCCTTCCATGGATGTTATCACCTGTGTCACATTTTTGATTGAAATTTATAATTATTGGTTAACAATCATGGTATGGAATTTTAATAAAGATCGTCAAATATCATTCGGTGCTGTGTGCTTATTGAAGTGGAACAGGACAATAATTACAACAGTAAGGGCAGTGTTAATGCCACTCTCCCATGTGGAAAATGTTCAGTTTGTAAATTTATAGATAGCACTGGGAATTTTAAGCACCCAAATCAACATAGAATCTAGACATTTAAAGTCTATGCTATGTGTGAGTCGCTGCATATTGTCTACCTTGCATATTGTGTAGTATGTCAAAAATTTTATGTAGGCAAGCCATATAGGGCTTTTAGGGATAGAAGGAAGGAGCATGCCTATCATATCAGTAAACAGGATTGTGTTATTGCCTTAGCAAAGCATGTTTTTGAAACAGATAGTAGCCATAATTTCAAATTTATTGCTATATGTAGAGTGTATGTGAACATAAGAGGAGGAGATGTTAGGAATCTGACAGAACAATTGGAGGCAGAATGTATCATAAGGTTAATGGGTGACTATGGATATGGCTTGAATGACAAGGTTCCCTTAAAACCAATGTTAAAATCTAGAGAATTATTTAGGTGAAATGTGTGTGCTTTTTATATGTAAAAGGAATGTTTAGAAGTTCAACTTTTTTATGTATGTAGTTGGTTTTGAATTTTGATATTTTGATATGTTTTATATATTTTTTTTTATTTCCATTGTATTTGCCTGTTTAAGAAACCATTATAGGTTTTAATTGGTCATATGATTAATTATGCTTGACTATGTAATGGAGTTTCCGCTAGCTGTTGTATTACATCTGAAGAAGCAGTTTGACTGTGAAAGCACTCATGTACTGGTAAATAAATAAAAGATTTTTGTGATACTGGATCCTTTAGCCTGTTCTTTGTCTATCTACTTGGAATTATTTTGTTGTTTCTATTTTGTGCACCTAGCTACTGGCAGAGATTGGGGCTTGTTGTTTTAATAATTTGTGCTGTAGTATTTTAACAATCCCCTGGATTTACTAATCTTCCATGCAGGACTAGCTTAGTTCTGCACAGAAGCGGCTGTTTAGGAGCAGGATGGCAGCACGACTTGCATATTAATTAAGGCACGCTGCCTGAGCACCTAATCTTACACGGAGCATGTAAGAGTGCAGGGGTCGTGTCTGAGACTAGAGCTCTCAGAATATACATGCCCCTGCAATGAAAAACAGCATAAAGCTCTAAAAGAATGAGCGAGACCGTTCATAGCTGTCCACATAACCCCAGCAACATCCCTCCATGTGTACAAGAACAATAGTAAACACAAACAATATAAAGAACCCTTTCTTTTTTTTATGAAACAGATGAAATATAACCGTAGGTGCACGGGTTTACACATCGCTTAGCTACGGTTAATGCAGCTATATGCAAATGAAGCAGTATAGCAATAGTGTAGTGGCCAGAGCATTCGCCTTATGAGCAGTCGTTACCGGTTTGAGTCCCACTGCAGCACATTCCATTTTCCATGTCAAATCATGTTATGACCCATATTTTTAGTTGCATAACCTACCAAATAACATATATTTGTAAACTGAAGTACTGCATTAAATACAGATGTGAGGTGTCAGTGTTATAATGTTGCAAAGTCCACAGATAATCACAGGAATCAGGGATACAAATGGAAGGTAAAATGTGTAATGAATGATAACTCCATACAGCTTCCAAATCCCCCACCTTCCCAAGAACCATTAGACATTACTCTCCAAATTAGTGCAGTGGTAAGCAGGAGTAAGCATATGTAAGCACTAGTAAGTGGGTTTAAGCCCGTTTGCATGAGGGTAAGCAATGCACATACAGGTTAAGCAATATTGAAGCTAACTCTCTGTAAACATATTTAACTGAAGGTTAACATAGCATAGCCTCATGCAAACCCACACAAACCTGCTTACAAGTGCTTTAAAGTGCCTTCATCTATCTGTATCCAATGGCCCCTGTTCTGCCCAGCAACAAAATAGACAGCCTTGCAGGTCTTGAACCCAGGACCCTGTACACTACAGTCACAGTAGTTAACCCCAAGCCATCACAGCAATACATAAGATGAGGTATCACCAAACACATCCTCACTATAATAACATCGAACTTAACATGTGAAAGGAATCAATATACAGTCATATGTTCTATAACCTACTGCATAACATAAATATGTGAACTGGAGTACAGAAGTAAGCCCAGATATGAGGTGTAATTTTAATAGAGTGTTGAAGTCCCCTGTTAAACACAAGGACCCCATACAGTGTACGTACACATGAATCATGGATACCAGACATATATATCAGATGTAATGAATAATAAATCAATGCCACAAAGCAAATATAATGCTAAGTAAATATTAAGCAATGCTAAGCATTGCACAGGCCAGCTTAGTTGGTGTAAGCAATGTGTAGGCCAGCTAACTCAATTTGCCCAGTGGTATATCCCTTTAAACAATGCCAATCATTGCAAAGTGTGGGAATTGGGCCCTACGTAAACCCAACAGGCGGGAATACATCTCATAAATGGTTGTAGCTTCCCCTTAAAGGCACCATGTCAGAAAGGGGAGAGGGAGTGCGCTTTCGGGTGCAGTGCTGGAGCATCCAGGAGTTCAGAGTCATGGCAAGACTCCTTGTCAAAGTCCATGAGCAGAGACTGCTGCAGTGTCAGTACCAGGGTTCCCAATATAAGTTGGAAGCCTGGGACCGTCTTGACCGTGACCTCACCAGTGCCACTGGCATATCCCGAACTGGTGAGAAGGTCAGGCATCACTATGCTGACCTGAAGTGGCATAAGGGGAATCTCTTGGATCAGTGGATCCAAGAGGCTAGGATGGCAGGGGTTGTCCCAGCTGTGTGTAAGTACCACTCCACTACCTGTTTAATAATTGTCAGCTCATGTATATTATGGATAGGTATGGCTAAATATTCATCTTATATCCTTCACAGTGGCAAGTGAGCAGGCTGCAAATCAGGAGACCCTTAAATGTCACCTGCAGAGGTTGCAATGCGAGGCGGGTTTGTAATACTCTTGCATGTACTGTCATAGAAATAAATCTAAAAGCATTAGTATATTAATTGACGGTATAAAACATGTATTGTTTAAGGCAAGTACTATGTACACCAGAGAACATGGCAGGAAGAGTCTCATATAGTTTGTATGTAAATAAAAGCATAATAGCCTGACAATAAAGGTCTATCTGCTGGATTGCATGTGTATACTCTGGTATCATACGGTAATGTAGATTTGCAGTCACTTAATAGTACTGTTGTATTAAGCACTGTTACCCACATTGTGCAACATAAATAGAATGTGTAGGAATGTCTGTATATGACTGTTGTAATCCCCAGAAGTCATGTAGTACAACTGAGAGAGACATAGACAGAAAACAGTGAAAAGACAGACAACAAATTTTGAATAACACAAGCAACTGAGATGTAAACTGTTGTATTTTTAGCACACACACAGCCATGGTTCAAATCCCGGGAGTGGTAATAGTCTGCATACAGAATCATACCCCACAACTGTACAGATATGTCCAGTAAATTGGCCCATATCTGCTGCCCATCACTCTCTCCCCCTAGGAAATCAGTGGGATGATCCCAGACATATAGGTAGCAAACAAGAAATACAACTCATTGTCACACATCTATAAGAACAAACCTGTCACTCTAGCAACTCCTCAAAATGTTATGAGAGTAATAAGCCAAGTACATCCTAGCTACACTTCCATGTTGTCAAGATGTGACCAGAGTGTGTACAGTAACAGAGTGAGATGTTGTGCATAATACTAATGTGAAATCTGGTTCTTTGTGTGGCAACATTCAGGTAGTGCTAACAAACATTGCTCCCACAGGTACAATGGATACAAACACTGTGCCAAGAAATAAAAGCTTGATACCCTGTACTGGTACTGTTTACTCTAGTATTGTATGGAATTGTGAGTGTTGCAGTTGCTCTGAATAATAAGGTATCACTCATCACTGTCACCCACACTGTGCTACATAATATAACTGTGTAGGAAATCCTGTATAAGAGTGTTGTAAGTCATTAAAGATTTAAGAGGGCAATAGTCTACATATGTCCTGGTTCACCTTCATGTGGTCAAGACATGGCCAGAGTCTGGGCAAAAATAGATGGACAGGTATGTGCATAGCATCAACCTGGAATCTGGGATTATGTGTAGAAACAGTTAGTGTTAACAAACAATTCCTCCACAGGTATACCAGGTAAGAGGTGCATATTGCAGGTAAAACCAGCTCATGTATAAAGATGTCGACAGCCATATCACTGTCTAAACTAAGGCAATAAGGTAGTGTAGTAATACTTATAAGGTACAGATAACAGCACTGACTAGGAAAGTAATGCGAACTACAGGAATATACTAGTTGTTAATTGACATCCCCCCCACCATATCTCCATCAATACACTAAATACCCACCTCAACTGGTACGTGATGACTCCACTGCTATGTTGGGACATATGTCCTATTGGTTGATAATTATTTAAATCTGTTTCTATGCATGTACTATGTTGAAATACTCCAACACTGGTGGCATGGTACCATCACTGTACCTGCATGGTCTTGTTATTACCACTGTGGTCCCATATATCCATGTGTTCCGTTTGCTATGCAACTGTTCCATATCTGGTGTCTGGGTTAATGGGAATATCTATGCATGCTGTTATACCTAACCCTGTAATGTGTTGACTATTACTAACCCACATATGTTGATACACCATAAACACCATAGCATGTATGGGAATGTGGGTCCAAGCGGACCCACCTATCTCACCTCAGCTAGCCGTGACACCGGGCACCAGCAGGTGTGGGGCTCAACCCGGGACATCTTGGTCCATTGGTCCTGCACCACCTTCGGGTGGAACTGCCTCAGGGGATGGGCTCACCACCCCTGGGAGCTGGCGCAGACAGGAAGCTGTCAATGGTCACCAGGTCTGGGTCGTGGTGTGTAAAGAGCTCAATCAGCAATTTGGAGATCTTCTATGC